>NW_005871378.1:768336-939170 GCF_000147115.1 Myotis lucifugus
CTTCATTCATTCTGGGTGGCTATTGTTGTGTTGGCTGTTGTCATTATTTTTATTTGACAATCTAAGGGAAAAGAGGTCAGTGCCCTTGACTAAATGGCCAGGTACTGCAGGTTTTACAAATTTTTTTGGCACACCAGTTGAAAATTGCTGCTCCAAGTCATCAGAAACCAACAGCTGGCAGATGGTTGGGGTTTTTTATGTCAGTGCCTCTGCCTACATGCAGCCACTTACCTAGATCCGCCTCCTCTGCCTCTCCCCGGGCCGCAGGAGGTAGCTCACCTATCACTTCTTTTAGAGACTCCACCTGAATCTACAAGGGAAATGGAGGGTTTCTCACCAGCCTGGCGAGTCCCTCCGTCTCAGTCTCTGTTGCCTAATGACCCACATTTGTGTATAGGCCCATCTTCCCAAGGGTGGTCCTTACAGGCAGGGGCTGAGCCGCTTCACTCTTGTAAACCCAGCACCTGGCATGTTGCTTGACAACTAATAACAGCACAATTAAATATTTTTGGAATAAGGAAAGAATAAAAATGGGAACATTAAGAAAAAATTTCCCTATCTTTCCTATAAACTTCCTGAAATTACCTTTTAAAAGCAAATTTATTTTAACACTTCAGACAATTACTTTATGTGACTGTTCACAGGATATTCTCATTTCTGATCTCATGACAATGAAAAAAATAATTAGTATACAAAGAAGTTGAAAGAAGGAAAACTGGAGATCTGTATTAAATTTGAAAAGAAAATTTCTCAGTAGCAGTAGCTCCTTGCTATTCATGAGCAATGTGTTTAAAACCACAAATCTTCAGGTTCGATTGTTCTAGGATAGTACGTAGTTTCTCTCAAGGCTAACACGGGCGAAATGTATGCGGCTATCAGCTCCATAGCAATTCTAGTAACAGTAACACTAAATTATAATGTTAACACTTACAGAGCCAAGCATTCAGCTAAACAGTATGAACATATTCCCATATAATGTTCACAACAATCATAAAAGGTCAGAATTATTATTATTTCCATTTTTCAGATATAGAAACTGCGACTCAAAGAGATAAAGTAACTTGCCTAAGGACATGTAACCTGTCAATAGCTAGCATGACCAACCAACTGGTTTGCCCGTGATGTGGGACTTTTAGTGCTAAAATTGGGGCCAACAGCTTCCCTGCACACTGTCCTGGGACCCCTGTACAGGGGAATTACTTACCTGGTGTGCACACTCTGGGTGCCAAAAATGTAAGTGCAACTGGTGATGAGCACGAGGTTCAACAACGTTTTTGTGTTTTCTTTAATTTAGAGCTTTGTAAAGGATTAGTCTATATGGCAGAGATCACAGATTGTCACCCAATATTCATTTTCCTTCTCCCATTGGAATAGAATGTTTACCAGACTGCATGGCTGCCCTGAACCACATCTCCCAGCATCCCTTGCATGGCCATGTGACTAAGTCCTAGCCAATGGGATGCTAGCAGAAGTGTCTGGAATACTGTCCAGGACCTTTCCTGAGTAGAGGTGATGTGCACAATTTATTCTTTCTTCTCCATCATTTTCTCTCTTCTGCAACAGAAATGCCGCTTGGACTACAAGGACAAGGGCCACACTGCAAGGATGGCAAAGTGGAGATCTAGAAGGTTGTTGGGCCTCTGAACTAGTTGGGTGCTATACCGGCCTTTGATCTGCCCCCCTTCACCCCCAACTTTTATATAAAAAATAAACAAGCTTCTGTCTTCTTTAAGCCACTGTTATATTTTACTTTTTGTTTAGTTGCAATTTTAATCCTAAAGAAAATAGTTGCAGTGATTGAGGTTGTTGCATGAAAGGAAGCATGTGTCCCACCTTATGCTCAGTTTACACCAACAAAGCACAGACACCGCTCAGCCTTGATGGTCACACTATGCAGACAGAAAAACAAGACCTCAGGCCCAGCCAGGGTTGCTCGGTGGTTGAGTGTCGACCTATGAACCAGGAGGTCACGGCTTGATTCCCCATAGAGGGTATGCAGAAGGCAGCCGATCAATGATTCTCTCATCATTGATGTTTCTATTTCTCTCTCCCTCTCCATTCCTCTCTGAAATCAATGAAAACATATCGCTTAAAAATGTAAGACAACATCTAGCACGGAAAATATATTCTAGTAAAATGTCTAGCACATAGTAGGTGGCCAAAAATGTCAATCTTGAAAAGAAAGAAAAACAAGACCTCGGTTGCCATGGGCTCGACTACTTCTCCCCGTGGTTTGGTGCCATTTTTTCATCCCCTGTACCCTTTGCTGTCCTGTCGTCCCTGCTGAGCTGCTTGGGAATGTTGTGTCTGGGCTATTATTTGAACAGCAGATAATGTCTTCATCTGTGATCACACACAGTTTACACTTTAAGTGGAAATTCCTCACCAGCTCGGTGTCTCTCCCTCCGACTTTCATTCCTCTTGGTTAGCCTGGGCCCCGTAGACACTGGAACCGAGAAGAGCTCCCCTTTTGCACAGATTCTGCTGGGTACCCCAGGGGCGATGCCCCCGCTGAGCAGCCCCCTGCTCTGCCCACTCTCACTCCAGTGCACTTCTGATCTGCATCTCAGCGGCAGACAAGATGTTCGTAGCTCCTGATTTTTGATGCTTTCCATGAAACAACTTCCAGAGGGAATACAACATGAAAATGGCTCCCTAAGAGGCTGCAGTCAAAACAGCACACGTGCCGTCCCCACAACATAATGGATAGAGGCTTCTGCGCCGAGTGTACAGAAGTGACCAAGCTCCAGACAACGGCCCGGCCTAGCGTCGCGTAGGGTGCATGGCCAAGTTAGCCGAATGGGAGTCACGGTTCAGGTCTGAAGTGTTATGTCTTCCCTCATTTCATCTCTCGCAGGCACATGCTGGCTCCTGCCCTTTATAATATAAAGCTTATATTAGCTTTAACCAGTAGTTTGTTATGTAAAATGTTCCACATGACAGCTCAGCTTTGCCCTAATTCTCCCATTTCCTGCAACCTCTTAAAGATCTTTCTTAATGTCCTTGCTCTGTAATCCATTAATTTCTGCTTTATGAGTGAGACTTCCCTTGATATTTCTTTGCTACTAATCTTTTTTTCCCCGTCTTCTTCAGTCCTTCCCCCTCCTCTTGATATCCTCTCTTGCCAAGCTCTTCTCCACACTGGATACAAACCTCTTATTTTAAGTTAGGTCTTTCCCCCAATATTTCATCCTCCACCAAAGGGGAAAACAAATGGTCAAGATGGCGTCCTCAGAAACACAAGCAAAACAAGGTTTTCTTCAGATAGTTCAAGGTGAGACCTAGTGCAATACGCCCACTTCACCTTGCTATCGATTTCTTCCCCTTTCTTCTATGAACTCCATTACGTCTTGGTCTTGATCCTTTCTCGCAGCGCTGATAATGCATATCTAATATAATAAGGCACTCCAGACTGTGCAATGAGCATTTTGAAACCAGGAATCATGTCTTTTGCTTTTTTTTCCATGGGGCCAAACAGTATTAGGTTCTGCATAGATGTTAGATGATTAGATACTGGAAACTACTCAGCTCTCTTTGTTATAAATTAATAATTTTATGACCATGATCTAAGAAGTTACTGGATTTTCTAAAAATTACCTGATAAACTGGGCTTTGTCAAAATAAAACTCCGCTTTTTGAAAGGCACTGTTAGGAGAATAAAAAAAAATAAGCCACAGAATGAGAGACTATAAAGGCCTTGTATCTGAATATTTGAAGAATTTAAATAACCAATAGTAAGAAAACAACCCAATCAAAAACTGGGCAAAATATTTGAATGGCTATTTTATGAATGAAGATATATGGGCAGGATATAGGGAGATCATCCTCATTAGCATTAGGAAAATGCAAATTAAAAACCATAAGCAGACATCATTTTCTACTCTGTGGCTAAAACTACAAGATTGCCCACGCAAAGTGCTGATGAGAGGGGAAGGAGCCAGAGCACTCACACACTGTTGATGGCCACGTAAAACTTTGTACATTTCTTAAAAAGTTAAATATACACCCACCGTATGACCCAGCCATTCACTCCTCAGTCGTAACCCACAGGAAATGACAGCCTATGTTCCTACGAAGACTTGTAAATGAATCTGCATAGCAAGTTAATTTGCAGTAGCCAAAACCTGGGAAAAGCTCAAATGTCCATCCGCAAATGAATGGATAAACTGTGGTACCCTTACCCTTACACTGGATACTGCTCAGCATTATAAAGGAATGGATGTTTGATACATATTACAACATGGATGAATCTTAACATGGTGAAAGAAATGACAAAACAAGTGTACACTCTGTGATTCCATTGGTGTAAAACTCTAGGACATACAATAGAATCCATAGTCAGAGAAGGCCTCTGAGTGATTGCTTAAGACTGGGGCAGGAGAACGGGGAAGGGCTAAGAGGGGGAGAGGGAATTTTGGAGCGGTGATGGTTATGCTCACAATCTTGATGGTTTTATGAGTGTGGATAGATAGGTAGTTCATTGTTTTTGATTACTGTCCCTCAGTCTTTCGATTGCTTTGGTTTTCCTAAAAACCTCTAGTCTGGCTACCTCCGCGCCCCCTAAATAAAGAAGCCACTCACAGAGCTACAGTCCAGGGGCCGATTTGGCCTGAAGTAAAACTGGCTGCAGGGTGTCCTGACGTTGCTACCAAACATGTGTCTGGGAATTTGGGATATTGTTGTATTGTGTTACTGACACGTACGTCTCATGTTTTCCTCAAGTATCTTGTCTTCAGCCCCAATTAGGAAGAGTCAAGTGGAAGGACCTGCAGCCTGGGCTCCTTTGAGAGTCTGGGTGTTAGTAGTCAATGCATGAACAATCCTGCTAAGCAGAGCTGGATATGACATCACAGCTTGGACCCCTGTCAAGTGCCCAAACAAGCAGAGTTCCCTCTACGGATCCTGGAGCCTCTTCGGTGCCGGGACACCAAGGTGAATCTGATCACGCGGTGCAGTTGAGATTTACCTCCCAGAAAGCAGGGAGCCCTCAGAGGTGCTCGAGTCTGAGTTGGTGGAAGATATTCTCAGAGTATGTGTAGGATGGGCTGTTCTCAGGAGGGAAAACTGAGAATTTAGGTTCCAGGACACCTCTCAGAGCCACGAAGCTTTACTGATTACATTTCAAGCATGACCCCCCTTCATCACCTCCCAGCTGCAAATTGGGAGTCTGCTGCAGTCTTTTCACACCAAGGCTAAAGGTGGCACCGAATGGCAGAGGCAGACATGGAGGAGCTCTGGGAGGGCCTTTTCCTTTCTTCCCCCCGTCCCCTCTGTGCTGAACCGACATCCCAAGCAGCAGGCCGGGCTCTCAGGGAACAGTGTGAAGGGAGGTGCTGGAGTGTCTGGCTGACTCTGAGGGGATCCAACCCAGCTGAGGCCTGGGCCCAGCATTCCAGGCCTCACACATCCCTCATTACCTGTTGTCCAGTTTGGTTTTCATTTAGCTTTTCCAATGCTCTGCAAACACAAAGACTCTCTTTCCCACCATCTCAGGGTTTCCTCTTTCCAGCAACCTCTCAGCACGGGCTTCCATGCTGCCTATCTCAGAATGTGCTCCTAGCAGTGTGGGCCTGGGCGGAGAGCACCAGATTCCAGACACACGCACTGGATTCCAGACACACTTCAATCAGATCCAATTGGAGCGGGGGCACCAGGTGGGCCACGGCCTTTCTCTGTCCCTCACTGTTTCTCTGACCAGCCTTCTTCCCCTGTGATTTATGTATGTGGACAGTTAGTGAAACAGCAGTGGCTTCCACCCAGGGACCATCTTGCCCCCAGGGAATATTCGGCAACGTCTTGAGACATTTTTGGTTGTCACAACTTGGGGTTTGCTACTAGAATCTGGTGGGTGGAGGCCAGTAATGATGCTAAACCTCCTACAGTGCCCACAACAGTGCCCACAACAAAGAATTATCCTGCTCCAAATGTGCCAAGGTTGAGAAACCTGATAGACAGCGAGGCCCTGCAAACCATAAGGTGAGAAACGCTATTCCACAGTCCATGCGATGACCCCAGAGAAGAGAGACACTCCTCCTCCAGGGAGCCTCAGGCACATGATTATTGTGAACAGAAAGGAGCCCTGAGGATTTAGTAGAAGTGACAGCTGAGAGCAGAGAAAGTAATGGTTATTTGTAAACAACACGGAGAAGGAATTAATTGTGGCCGATGTCTAAGATGGGGATGTTTTCTAGAAAGAACTGATGTGTGCACAAGACTTAACAGTTTTTATGAAGTGCTTTTTAAAAACCTTATCAAAAATATTTAAAGCACTTTTTAACCAAAATAGGAACATCAACAGCAAAACCCACAGGCTTTGGCATGTAGAAGTTTAGTTAGATTTAGCCAAAACATAACTCAGACAAATGAGGTGCTGCCATGTGTACTTTGGAGATTTCTGGATTTTTAGATGACAGAAATGGCTACATAAAAATTATCTTGTTGACTTGAGAAACTTTATTTATTGCTTATTTTAGCAGGAGGAACAAGATCGTAATGGGAATGGTATATAATACATGCAAGTTAAAAGAAGAAAAACCCATGATTCTAATATGGAGAGATGAATGCTGTTAACGTCTTAGGGAGTAAATTCATATCTTTATTATAAATGATTATCACATTCTGCATGCTATATTGTGGATTTAAAAAACACATATTATACACATCTTCCCACCTAAATATTCATATAGACAACATCAGTCCTGGAGCTGGCTGGCTGTGCTATGTCATGGCAGCCCGTGCTGTGTGAACACCAGGCAATGTCGTTAGATAATGTGAGTGTGAGGAACTCCCTGAGGTTTGAGGAGGGGTTTGTTTGTTTGTTGTTGTTGTGTTGTTGTTGTTGCTGTGGTTCTTTGGAAAAAAATCTCAACTAAACATGACTGGATCCCCAGTCTCTCCCACCTTCTGTGTGCCCTGTCCTTGGATGGGAGGTAAGCTGGATATGATAATTTTATGTGTCTACATAGCTGGGCCAGGGTGCCCAGGTATGTGGTCACACATTATTCTGACGTTTCTGTGAGGATATGTTTAGATGAAATGGATATTTAAATGGATAACCTTTCAGTAAAGCAGAATGCTCTCCACAATGTAGGTGGGCCCCATCTCATCAGTTGAAGGCTTGAATGAAACAAAAGTCTGACCTCCTCTGTGCCGGAAGGAACTCGGCCAGCAGACTGTAACATCAGCTCTTCCTGGTTCTCCAATAGACTGCTTTTGGATTCAAACTGCAACTCTTTCTTGAGTCTCTAGGCTTCCCCATCAGATTTTGGAATTGCCAGTCCTCTACAATCATACAAGCCTCTCTTCTGGGTGTTGTCCCCCTCAACTGCATCTACAGGATGAATCACAGCTGACTCTTAGAAGGAGCAGATACACAAGACTGACCACATCCCCAGGGCCCTGGCAATGGTACCAAAAAGGATGCCTCTTCTTTGTCAATAGCTGTAATAGAATACTGGGGCCAACACACAGTCCTAGAGTGGGCCTAGACGCACCTGCACGCCAGTGACTGCACTGGAGTTACACACTCATACAGCACCTGGATCATCCCCTTTTCCAGGTGAATAAACAGGCTCAAAGGGATGTTATAGAGAGACCCACCCTGGCCACCAACCCAGTGTGTCCAACTCCTATCTAACGGTCTCTCCCCACCCCCACCCCCCACACTACACTTGACGGTGCATCGCAGGAGCCTATTTCCTCCTGGAACAGAAGGGAATCCAGAGGGTGATGGGCCAGAAACTCAACTGCACAAGAAGTGGGCTGACAGTTGAAGGGATGGGGACATTTGGCTGAAAGAAGAGAGCAAAGGAGGACTGTGGTTGGTGGCTTTACTGACAAGCTTATTATGGAAGAGAAATGTGGTTTACATATTTCAGGAGGCAGAGCTGGGATCAGTGGGTGGAAGCCAAGAGAGGCATTTCAAAGCATCGCAAGCCGTTCGGGACAGGTAAAGAGCTTCCTTTGACGGGAGGAATGGAATAGACAGGCTCCTGAACAAAACTCAGCCTTTGTTGGGAGGGCGATCTTTCACATCCTGTCCAGCCATGGACTCTGTGACATCTAACCACGCACAGCCTGGGTGCAGGAGAAGCCACCCCCTCCCTGCCCAAGCTGGGTGGGTGAGGGATAGGAAAACAGCCGCTGCAGAAAAGGCATGAAGTCATCTATGACGTGTTTCTAAGTGGGCGGCCTACGTGAGCCCAGGCTGTCACCCAGGTTCCTGGTTCTGCCAGCCCGCGGGGACACGGGCCTCTGACTCACCCAGGGCGCCGCTGATGGTTTCTGTAAACAAGGCTTCGCTCGGCTTGCAACCCAAATGGTCTGTGCCTTGTGAGGCACGAACCTCCCGGTGCCCGGGGTCTGCGCGTGTTTACGGTGCTGCCGAGCTCTGGCCAAGTGGCCGCGTAATTGATGACGAGGCCGGGGATGTCAGGCACTGAACTGAGAAAACTGCTCCCTGAAACTGATTCCTGCTCATTCCAGCCTGACTCCCTCGCCCCACCAGGGCCTAGGAGGGCCTCCTCCACCAGGCCAGGGCCCGAGCGGCTCTGAGATGAATGGTGTACAGCTGACCGAGACCGCCGGGCCTGGCTCCCACTGCTCAAGCCCCGGGGCCCCAGAGACACAGCTCCGTCCGTCACTGCTGCCTGCTGATGCTGGTCTGCAAATGCCTTCCTCTGCCCCCTCCTTCCCGGGAACACTGGCTGCAGGAACAGTCAGGAGGACCCCTTTCTCCCAGGTGCCTGGGGAATGGAAATCGGAGGCTCCAGGTGGGCAGAGGCCTCGCGTGGAAAAGCCATGTGAGAACGGCTCGAGCTGTCTGGGGCGGGCTCGGCTGTTCTATGGCTGCAAGAGCGCCCCCTTCTCCAGAGCATCGCAGTGTGGGGAGTGCGACAGTGACGGGCTCTGATCCGCACACACCAGCTGTTGTGTTTCCCTCTGGTCTCAGAAAGGCTTTTACCAGGAACTGCGGTGGGGGTGGGGTGGTTGGGGAGGATGGTTGGTAGGTCGCCTGTGGAGCACACAGCGCTCCCTGCCCTCCTTCAGACGGGCTCAGCTGGTATGCTGGCCAGAAACAACATGGTTCTAGAGAAAGGGAGGCGGGTTCTGCCCAAGTGGAAGGACTTCGTGGCTGAGTGTGGCGAGGCGGCCAGGCAGACGCAGGGACAACCCCCTCTGCAGTACCACTCACATTGCTGCCTCCTTGGCCAGGGCCAAGTCCCCAAGGGCCCCGTCCGGAGAAGTGGCTTCCGTGAAACCATTAGCCTCATGTTTTCTGGGCCTTCCCAGCATTTCCCCAGAACATCTCGTGTCCTTGGTGCATGCAAATTGCCATGGGGATGGGCATGTAGATGATGCTCTCGAGACCAACACAGTCTGACGGAGCGGAGAAAACTGCCAGCAGCGAGGTCACACAGTGACCACTGGGCTGTGAGGACACAGGAGTGGTCTGTGACTCCATTTCACTAATGCATGTATGTCGAGGACTGTGTCTTTCCCTCACACCTCGAAGGGTACCCGGCACACAGAAGATGGTGAATAAGTGCCGACTGAATAGATGATGGTCAGGTCATTCTGAGAGCTTATGTACATCTTAGTGGAGAGGAAGGAACACGAACCAGTCTGCCCTACAGGTCTTGCGGTTTTCTAGCCAACCCCCACAATTCCATAAGCCAGTGCCCTGCAATAATTCACTTGCTATGTATCTCCCACTGGTTTTGTTTCTCTGGTTGAAGCTTGGCTGGTACAGAATATCTGGAGGTCAACCCGGTGGGAGGGCTGGGGAGAAGGTCAGGGCACGTTAGGGGTGTGCCATAGAGTATGACAATATGAGGAAAGGAAGGGCACTCAGTCCAGTCAGGCCGGGACACAGTAAGTAATGGTTGAATTAAGTAGTGTAATGCTTTAGGGTTGAAATGCCAGGCTAAGGAGTAGAGCTGAGTGCTGTGAGTGATGGGAGTCATCAAAGGCTTCCATGCTGGGTACAGACTGATAAAAACCTAGACCTCAAAAAGGTTCCCGTGGCTCTCGGGCCAGAATGGGCTGGAGTGAAGAGAAACTGAAAGCAGGGAGGTGCCTCTGATTGTTCTGTTCTAGAAGGAGAGCTAAGTGCCCCACGCAGGAGTTTAAGTATCATTAATGTAACAGGAAGTAACTGTGCATCTCTGATGAAGGTGGGTGGAGGCAAAGATGTAGACATGATGGCAGTATATTGACTCAGGGATGGGGATGGGAGAGATGGGGGAAATGGAGACATCACGTGGTAGATTGGGTCATTATTGTCAATTCTCAGTAGTCAGTCTCCCTGTACTAGAATTCTACAGCCATGCCTTTGCCAGGAGACTGCTCACCGATCTTCCTACCAGAGATGCAGCTCCCTCTGCCGTATTCCCCTGGCCCGCTGATGTGGGGTGGCTTTCTTTGGCCAGTGTAACGTAGCTGGGAATGATACGCTAGTTCTGAGCCAAGGCGTCATGTTTCTACTCACTCTCTTGTGTGTCCCTCATCCACCGTGAGAGGCTTTCCAAGGTCGCTGCCACGCCCTCAGCCTCAGCCTCAGATTGAATGCAGGTGGAGCTTCTCAGAACCCAACGTGCAGCAAGGAGCCAAGTTCAGTCAGCCCACAGCCGGAAGTGAGCCTGTCTAGCCTCGTTCAGCCTGGATGAGCCAGTTCTCAGTTCACCTGCAGACCCATGAGCATGAGCGTAAACCCTTGCTCTTGTAAACTCTTGAGTTCTGGGGTGGTGTGTGACACAGTATTATTGTGGCCATTGCTGACTGATACATTCCACCTCCTGGACGGAGGGAGTGCGGCGGCCTCTAACTAACATGGTGTATTCTCCTGTAGCTCTGATCATGTCTATGGCTAAATACGTGCCAACTCCAGAACTCTGGAACTGGGAGGAAGAATCTGAGCTGTGGGCCAAGCTAGGGGGAAAGTCTGAGAAGCTGCCAGAAGGAGAAAGTACAGGAGACCCAAGTGCCATGGTTGCCCCGCTTGGAAGTTAGAAAGTGGGGATGTCATATGTCACTCCTGGGGTTAACTGCCCCCCATGAGAAAGCTGTACGCAGGGGTGTGTACAGCTGAGAACTGGCTCATCCAGGCTGAACGAGGCTAGACAGGCCCAGGGGTACCTGCTGAACCATAGGCCTGTGGAGCTAAAGCAGGTGCTGCTGGGTGCTCCTGGCCCTGAGAGATTTCTACCCAGGACCACCATGCCTGGTACCCAGCAACACATCCTCTGATATTTTGCAGCGATCAAATAAGCGATAAGGACGTGGCTCCCTTGGGTGTCTGGGAAGGCGTATGGAAAGGCATATGCCCTGCCAACCTCAGCTCCCCCATGGCTGCCCCTGGAAGCCCTCATAACACTACTAACCACTGTGCTTCCCGAGCCCTGCAGCGGCGAGGTGCACTGGCGAGCACACACCGCCCTCCAAAGGGCTTGGGAGAGCAGCACAGAACTGTCTGGGAGACGCTGGGCCCCAGCTCCGTCCACAGCTCCCTGTGGGATCTTAGGAACACGGTTGGGCTTCTCTCAGGCTCAGGGTCCTTGTCTCTAAATTGTGACCATGCAGCAGAGGTGAGAACCAGGAGATGGGCCTGGGGCTCCCCTGACAGCTTCTAGACCAGCATTTTGAAAAACACTAACTTAACTCTGGTGCCGTGTCACATATAGAAATCTTTTGATATTTGCAACCATAGTAAAAAAACGCCATTTAACAAAGAAAAATCAACCAAAAAAATGAGTTTGCGTGTCACCTCTGACATGCGTGTCATAGGTTCACCATCACTGTTCTAGATCCTCAGTTTTTATGGAAATGGAGTTCAGATAGGAGAAGCTTTAGAACAGGAGGCTGAAGGGTGTGAGTCTAGAGCAGTGGTTCTCAACCTTCCTAATGCCGCGACCCTTTAATACACAGTTCCTCATGTTGTGGTGACCCCCAACCATAAAATTATTTTTGTTGCTACTTCATAACTGTAATTTTGCTACTGTTATGAATCGTAATGTAAATATCTGATATGCAGGATGTATTTTCATTGTTACAAATTGAACATAATTAAAACATTAATCACAAAAACAATATGTAATTATATATGTGTTTTCCGATGGTCTTAGGTGACCCCTGTGAAAGGGTCATTCGACCCCCAAAGGGGTCGCGACCCACAGGTTGAGAAGCGCTGGTCTAGGGTCTTTGAGTTATAAACGGCCGAAACACTGGCTTAAGGAGAGAACCGTTTTGGTTCATGTCACTAACAAGCACAGGGAGAGGGTTGGCTGCAGCTTGGCTGGGTCCAGGGTCATAGCGCCATCTGACACGGACACATCCAACACCCCCTCACGTCCTCCGTCAGGCTCCCCTCAGTCAGGACTCCTCCACACGGCGGCTTTCATCCCCTCCGAAAGCACCAGCCAGCAGAGGAAAAGCTCTGTTTCTCCCTTTTCTCTAGCAACAGTTTCGAGATTGTGTCTCATTGGGCAGCTCAGGTTCCGTGTCCACCCAACAGTCAATCACTGTGACCAGGGTGGGGCGCCGCCCCAAGCCAGGGTTGACCCGACTTCTAAATCTGTGGACAGAGAATGGGAAAGGGCATGAAAAGAAGGGGGGATGGATGCTGGAAAGACAAAACAACAGATATGCCTACCATGGAACAGGGGCTCTGTGTGTGTGAGCTGACAGCCGACCCAGCCAGGAGACATTCCTGAGGCTAGGAAAACCAACAAAGAAAAAAGCTCCCAGTCACTCATTAGCTGGAGCAAAAACACCAGCCAGCATGCATGTGGGCGTCCCCCATGTGCTCAGCACCAGCTAGTGACTGTTAGAATATTTTTTTAAAAGTGCCATATTATGAGACCCAGTCATTAAAGACAAGCAATGTAGTGGGGAGACAAAGATTAGCACCAAGCGGTGAATGGGGTACACTGATACAACCTGAGTGTTCTCTTCACATCAGTGCCCTGGGAAGTGAGGGAGCGAGGGGGTCACTGTGACTGGAACAGTGAGGACAAGGGCTGCGATAGAGACTGGGTTTGACGAGGAGGAAGGCGGGTGTTCTCGGTGTGGGGTGGATGCTGGAGGTGTCAGGATGGCTCAGGGCTCATGGATGCAGAGTGCATCGGGCTAAGAAGATAGGTAAAGGCAGGACCTGGACAGTAGTACCCAGGGGATTAAGTTTACTCTGGTGGCAGTTGGGAGCCATGGTAGGCTTTAGAGCAGGGGCAGGACAGGACACTAAGCTCTTATTGCTAGCTCTGCAAGTCAGCCTGGCACATCCCCAAGGACTCAAGAGTGCCAGCATGAAAAGTGCACACGTTCAAGTGTAAAATAAAAGGGAAAAGTACAACACTGCATGCATTGTATGACCCCAATTTGGTAAAGAATCTAGGCACTCTGCCACCAGCTAGCTCAGAGTGAGTCCTTATATTTACTGAGCGCTCCCCGGAACAGCTGCAGAGCATTCTCGGTTAATTAGTCCTCACTCTACGATGCGGGTATTATCTTCCCCTTTGCACAGTTCGAGAACTAAGTGTACATGGAGCGAGTGGCGAGGCGGGGAGTGACGTCAGGCGTGTCTAAGCCCACATTAGCCCGTGTGTTGAAACGTTAACCGTGGTTACAACTCTGTGGACGGATTACAAGGGATTTTCATTTTCCTTTTTATACTTTCTGTAGTTTGCAAATTGTCTATGGTGAATGGATGTTACTTTTGTCAGTAGAAAACAAATATCTACTTCAAAACATCCTCTAGTCCCTGTGCGGGGGGGCCTCAGGCCTCCAGAGAAATTACCACCCAAACTAGACTTTAATTCCCCGGCCCCTCAGCCATAACACGCCACTCGCACACTCACAGGGAGGTTCGACCCTCGGACTCGCAGTCCCAGTGTCCACTTCATTGTTTGCCATTTCCTTTCATTGTAAAATTAATTCTAATTACATAAATGATATCAGCATGCCTGCTCCCTATAGAAAATTAAACGAATAGAGAGAAGACTAAGCTACCATTTGACCACCACCCTCTGTACCCAGTGACGGTTGCTTAGTGTAGTTATGGGTTGGGTGGGTCCTTCTAGACTTTTGGCTGTGTGTTCACATATGTAAAAATGTACCCAGAAAAAATAGGTTGACATGCTTGCATTCTATTGTGTGTGCTGTTCTGCAACTTGCTGCTTTCATTCACCAGGACGCCACCCCTGTCCTGTGGAATTGTCAGGAGCCAGAGATGTCATGGCGCAGTGTCAGGCCCAGAGAGGCGGGCCTTCCCCCAGACTCGCTAGCCCTGCCGGTGCTCTGTTCTGCCTCTGGAGGGTAGGGCAGAGGGTCTGCACCCAGTAGGTGACATCATTAGTGCCCCAAGAAGGGAGTCATGCCACCTTCATGAAAACCAGAGCACGATTGTCCGTCCTCACCGACAAGGCGCCCAGTGTCAGGGATCTGGCTTAGACACACGGAAATGGAGTTGGACAGGAAGCTCCTTGGTATCTGCTTCACACGGCAAGTTAGGAGGGGAGGAGTGTGGGGGCACTGCCTACAGAATTTGGCCTTTCTGAGATGCTCCGTGTGCATGGAGAGTTCGCAACAGAGACAATAAGCTGCCGGAGACCAGGAGATGGAGCACGCCCAGGTGTTTTAGCCCCATAAGCACGAGGGTCTTACGTGAGGTGAGGACTGGGGAAGGCGCTCTGCAGGGACAGACTCTGGGTCCTCGTGGGCCCTGGCGAGTGGGGACTCCACCTGGATTAATCTGATGTAGGAAACAATGCAGACACCTTGCCGTGTGTTCGCAGTGTCCTGTGGAATTTACAATCCCTTTCACGTCCCTGGGAGAGTCCAGAAAACCCCTCATGGTGAAACCTGAGAGAGGGAGGCCTGGCTGCCTCCCAGCTGGGGTAGCACGTCTAGGAGGCCCCCACTCTGAGGTGCAGCCCCTCACTTGCACCACCTGAGAGCTGGCCCCCTCGGGCCTCCCTGCTTCACCCTCTGCCTCCCAGACTAACTCCATTAGCGATCATCAGGTAGTGTGGACAGTGGACAGAAACCTCATGGAGGGTTCAAACACACCCACGTTCAATTCCCAGCTCATTTCTCTCAGGGGCTGCATCCTCTCTGAACCCCGGTTTCCTCTTCCGTGCAGCCTGCTTTCCTGCTAAACCCACGTGCACCTGTCCGGGCCTGGGCAGGTAATTTCTGCTGCGGTTGCAGTGAGAGGGAGCCCGGGAGGGACCACTCAGGGCGACATTGTTTGTTTGTGCGGCTGATGCTGTTACCCAGCAATGGGCCGGCAGGAGCCCAGGCGCGCTCCCCAGCTGCTGGCTGGGCCGGTTCCCACTGGAGGTGACATCGTGCCAGTGCACATGCGTGCCCCTGCGGCTCCAGCTGAGTTCCCAGGATAATTACTTATGCCCAGTCCCTTTGCCCAAATGTTTATGCAGCTGGGGAGGATGAGAGTGCTGGAGAATCAGATCAAAAACCGCAGTTATTGCGAGACGCACTTGGGAAAACAGACGCAGGTCCTTTAAGCCAAGTGCTGGCAATGCGGGTGTGTGTAAGTTACTTACCTCACTGTGTGGTGAGAGACGCCCATCGTCCTGGGTGTCACCTTTTCCGAACCCGTTCCTGACTCCACCACCCAGCGGGGCCCTGTACAAGGTCCCTGCTCGCTCGGTCCTGCCACCGTCTTTCTCTTACTCTGTTGCATCTCTCATTTCTGAAATCTCCTCACGGAGCCGGGCTCTTTCAGGCCCACAGCCCATCCGGTCCAGCTCCCTACCCCGGCACCAAGCACTCGGCTGGAACAGAATTCATTGTAATAGTTTGTTAAATTAAAAAAGAAGAGAAAGGAAAGGAGCCCAAACTGGAAGCCCTGAGTGGAAGATATGACTCCAGGCAACCCCCCAACTGTGTGTGGCCATGGGCCTGGCAACCAGAGGCCAGAGGGGGACCCCAGGGGACCCCAGCTAAGTCTCTAGCTTCTGTTGAGGCAGTCAGTCCCCCTTTGCCCATCCCACCCTACCCCACGGCCACCATCCTTGTTCCATCCACTGTCCACGTAGATTCAAAACACTGAACTGTCCTCAGTCTCTAAATAAACGTCCCTTTCCACAAGCCCTCGGAAGTTGTGGCTGAGCGTCTGCGGGGTGCAGTGTGCGGGATGTGCTGAGGCCCTCGGACACTGGTGCTGCTGAGGCGACACCCCAGGGCTGTCCTTCCCCTCAGGCTCCCCACAGCCCCAGGTGCCTGCCGCCCTCTCCCCTCACCCATCTTCCTGCAGATCACTAGGCTAAACCTTCTTACAGACACTCCCCTCAGACCCAAAGCCTCCTCCGGGGACCGGAAAGTTCCACCATCATGCTCTGAAACATCGAAATTTAAAAAAATAAAATAATCGCGTGGCAATAAAGGTTCCCAGGCTTTGAGAAACACCATGCTGTTTTCTCCTGGGTGAGAAGGGAGGCGGGTAGGAGGTGCTTTCGTCTCCCTGGTAAGTCTGGAACCACCACCCACAAAGAGGAGCCACCAAGTGCCTTTCCGGGAAGCGGCTCCGCGAGGAATTCAAATGGCCGTCTCACTCCATGGTCGTCGGCGCCAAGCTGCGCCATAGGGGTTGGACCCTGGAGCGTGGTCAGTGGGGGAAGAGCCAGGTCTTGCCTGATCGAGCCAGGGATTGCAAGGTCAATGTGTCCTGTGACAGGAGTCCCTTCAGGGGCGGCACCCATCGTCAATATCATTAGTAGAACTTTCTAGGTCTATCAGGCTAACAATTTGGCTTTGACTTGAATAAGTCTGATTCCTTGGGAAGAAGTGAGAGGGAGTGACTGGGTATGTCTGGCACCAACTGTAGAAACTGCTGCTACACTCAGTCTGGTTAGCTCATGAACAGGAGCCGTGGGAACACAGGGGTCTGCCCGCCATGCTGCTGCTGCTGGGCCCCTGGGAGAGCAGGTGGCCATCCCTGGACTGGAAGCAGCTGCCCTACATTCTAGCTGAGGGCAGGCCTCCCCCTCTGCCACCTGTATAGGCGTCAAGGGCTAGTGAGATGGGGCCTGCCCTGGCCCTCCTCCCGGTACCCCCTGTGCCAAGGGCAGGCAGGAGGAAACAGGAAGCAAGCGTGTGTTTGACTTGAACCCTGGGAAGTGGATGTGTTTTGTGTCTGGCTCAGCGCAAACAGGACCTCCTTCCCAAAAGAGATCCAGGGAAGGAATGAGGGCGTGTTGACACCCATAGGGGGCCTTTGGGGCGTTGCCTTGCTGGCTCAGAGATGCTTTCACATTTTCCCGGAATTCACCCCCCTTTCCCCAAATGTTTAAATCCTGCTCACCTTTTAGTTCCATGTTGTGTCTTTTCCAGGAAGCCCTCCCAGCCTGCAGTAATTCACAGGAGCGGTTTTCACATTTACCAGACTTCTGGTACAAAATCTTGCACTCATTTTTCCTCCCATCATTCACACTTGTTATATTTTTCTCTGCACGTAGCAGAGATAAAGCCACACCTCACCCTGTTCATGGTCCACCGTAGAAGGGTTGGCTGGAAGTCACCAACCGTCAAGGAGAAGTACCCCTGTTCTCTCCATATTAGCAGAGGGCTCCATGATTGGCCACTTGTGTCCAAAGTCTTCATTGTACAGATGGGGAAACTGAGGTTCAAAGAGAGGATGTGCTCTAGCTGAGGTCACCGATAGAGAGTCAGTGGTGGGGCTGGGTCCAGAGCCCACAGCCCTGCAACCTGAACCTCACAGCCAAGTCGAGTCTTTCTGAACCCCCCTGACAGATGGTCTGTGCGAGGCAGCGTGTGCAGTGCTGGGCAGCTATCGAACCAGTTTCTCTGAGCAAGTAAACATTGGCTTCCCTGCAACCTCTTCCCACTGGTCCACCTTTGTCACCCATCCACTTGTTCGTTCTCTCATTCATTCATTCATGCATGCATTCATTCATTCAACCACATGTTGATCACCTGATTAAATAAGTGTGTCACTCTCAGCAGACAGCTGCAAAGAGGATTAAATGCTTGGGGTGAAGCTAGGAGCTTCTGGAGGGCAGGTGCCTCTTCTGCATCTTCAGGGCCAAGCGTGGGGAGGAGCACTGCAAAGTGCCAGTAAGTCAGTGCTTGTGGGATCCGCAGAAATACTCGATGGTATTGATGCAAATCAGCAGAAGGTTTGGGTGGGGGGCATGGTGGTAACAGAGAGAGAGCAGCGACTGCACTTGGGTTGGGGGAAGGAGCAGTCAAGGTGGACTTTGAATTAGGTGGAGGGAAAGGTGGGGTTTTAGCAAACAGAGGAGGTGGGAGGGCTCAGCAGCAGCACAGACAACACCGCAGGGAACAGGGTACGTCTGGCTCCACTGAAACCGTCTGTTAGAGCCATTAAAGGGGAGAACGGGGAATAGGAAGAAATGAGGCAAATAGGAGCAGCTGGGCCACCACCAAGGGCCCTGAACGCTGGGCTAAGGTACCTGTGGTTGGCCCCGAAGGGAAAGGGCGGCTGCAGCTGTTTCTCTGAGGTGAGTGACAGGCCGGAGCCATGCTTTGGGAAGATCACTATGGTGACTGCGTATGGAATGCATCCGTCAGCTCACACGGGGACCCGCTGGGAAGCCGGTGCAATTGTCCAGGTGAGAGATGATTACAGGGCAGCCAAAGACCAGTCATTTCCCAGTTGAATGGTAATTGGGCATTCTAAATGCAATCCCAGGGTCGTCCGTGTCCCCAGCCACAATTTCCTCTCCGAGCTGCCGGCTCCCGTTCGCCTGGCGTGAGTGGCTTACAGGTTCCCGCTCATCCCCTGCGCCTCTCCTCACCACCTGCAGGCTCGGCCCCTGGCGGGTGGAGCTGTGCTTCTCCGTGGGGACCATCTCCTCCTTGTCCCCTCTCCAGGCTGCCATCAGTCCCCAGAGCTTTCTCAGCGTCTCTCTAGCAAACCAGAGGTTTGCCAGACGCTGGCAACATCAAGATGGCCTCCACGGCTCTCAGGCCCAAATTGATTAATCATCACTTTATTCCAGCTATCAGCCCTGCTGCAATTGGCATATTTATTTCTAATCAGCTCTTAAAAATGGCATCATTCAAAGGTGCTTAACCACATTACTTAATTCTCAGCCTGTATTGCTATTGATTTCAAATATTCTCCTCAAGATATGGCTCATCATTCAATGCAGAAGTCTGTTTATATAATAATCTTATCTGGTTACTAAAATCTGTGAAATCTCTTCAATTGCCTTTAATGCAAGATCGGAGGCTGGTTGCTAAATGAGTCAATTTCACTTTAATTTGGTTTATTTACAGTACATGTTTTAGTGCTCCGCGCTCCCGTCTTTCACAGCGACACCGAAGAGAAGGCAAATATCTGCAGAGGGAGAGGCCTGTGCTTTTCTCAGTCTGCAGGAGCGGAGGCAGCCTGGCTGGGCTCCCTGAGCCAGGCTCTGGCTTCTGCCGGCCAGCAGAAGGCCCGAGGTTTTCAAAAGCCAACGGCAACATTGCGGTGCACCCAAAGAGCACCAGAGGGGTCACAGATTTGTCCCTGCTCTCACATTCAATCAAGATCTTGACATCACATAGCCTCAGTTTCCTCATCTGTGAAAGGTGGCCTCCAAGGAGGACCACCTGAGACTAAGATGTTAGAGTGCACATGGTAGGTTTTCATAGGTAAGATTTCCCAGCTCCTTCTGCAGTCTCCTATCCCTATGGGTCGGCTCCCCCCTCTGATTGGCTTGCTCCTGGGCTAACTAGCTACCTCAACCCCTTTACATCAGAACAGTTCTTCCTGCACCTTTCGCTTTATACCCACTGTGTCTTTCTATGTCTCTTTGATGAAATGCAATTGAATTAGTTCATTGTGAGAGTCAGGCCTTTGAGTCACTGTTTGCTGGTGGCCTGGTCCCTGGTCCAGTCACCTTTGTCTGGGGAGCAGAGGCCAAGATCAATGGTGGAAAACCTGGCGGTGCCTCTTCGGAGCCTGGAATACGCCAGGGCTGGGCTCTGGCTGGGTGACATTGGGACCCTGGCTTTGAGTCGCCCTCACCTCGCTAGAGACACATGCAAGCAAATGGAGATAACACAGCATGGCAGGTGGATGTTGCTGGGCTGCGGGAGGAATGATAAACCGACCCAGCACTTTTGTATTTTTCCTGCCTGCTAAGGATGTGAGAGGAGAGGGAACCAGAGCTGTCTTGGCCTCTGCTTTGCCAAGGCAGAGCTGAGGAGCCCCCTGCCTGCAGCAGACGGTTCCCGTCCTGCCCCGAGATGCCACGGCTCTCTCTTGGTCGGGTCTGAAAGCTGCCATTTCATGCTCATCTTCTCCAATTAACAACAGCTGGTCCCCTATAAAACTAACGGGTGAGATGGTTTGTTATTGGAAGACAATGCAACATCATTAGGCATTAATGGCTCCAGCCTCGGTTCCTGGCCTGAGTTCGCCGGGTTAATGTGGAGGGATGTTGGGTCTCAACCCACAGAGCTGCTAGGCTCCTCTTCTCTCTCAGGCACCGTCTTCAAGCTTGGCTTCTTTCTGAATCAGGTCCTGGGAGGTGGAGGGGAGGTGGAGGAGGGAGTTGATTTCCTGGAAGGGAAATTGTGCAGGAGGCGGTGGATCCACCACTTAGAGCAGTGGTTCTCAACCTTCTGGCCCTTTAAATACAGTTCCTCATGTTGTGACCCAACCATAAAACTATTTTCGTTGCTACTTCATAACTGTAATGTTGCTTCTGTTATGAATCGTAATGTAAATATCTGATATGCAGGATGGTCTTAGGCGACCCCTATGAAAGGGTTGTTCGACCGCCAAAGGGGTCGCAACCCACAGGTTAAGAACCTCTGAATTAGAGGAAAGAAATCGCCACAGTATTTCAACTGAAAGAGAACAATTTTGAATTCAGAAAGCTTTTAAAAAAAAAATCTTTCTTGCATCTGGATTAATCAGCTTGTTTCCATTAGCACCTGGGTAAGCACTCCTTTTCCCTCCCTGTTTATTCGTGCATCAGCTCCTCTAGCTCATTTGAGACCCTTCATGCTCCTGATTTGAAAGTTAAGAGGTGAACCAGAGGCTGTGTCCAGACAAGAGCCCTCTAGCTGGCAATTTAAGAGCTTGACTGGGCGTGATGATCTTGGGCAAGCTGGGACCCAGAAGTCACACTAAACAGATTTGGTATTGAAAATAACTTTGCTAGATTTAGCTCACACTGGCCTCCTATGTCAACATTTCACCATGGGTTTATGTGTTTCCTTGTGACTTAAAACCAAAGCTTTATTCTGTATATCCCCCTTGATCTTAGCAATAGTGACCAATAGGTTTCCATAAGGACATTTCCCTTT
Source organism: Myotis lucifugus (assembly GCF_000147115.1). Classification (NCBI taxonomy): domain Eukaryota; kingdom Metazoa; phylum Chordata; class Mammalia; order Chiroptera; family Vespertilionidae; genus Myotis; species Myotis lucifugus. The sequence continues at coordinate 789,643 of NW_005871378.1, forward strand.
CAGTAAGCAAATCCCAAATCTCCATAATACTCATTCATTCATTCATCCATCCATTCATTCATTCACTTAGCAAACACTAAGTGACCACCTATTTCATCTATTTATCTATATGTCCAGCTCTGCTGACAAAAGCATCTGCCACTCTTAACAAATGCAGCCAGACCAGATGCACCTCATGTATTTCATTAAGAGGAACATTTTCTATTTATTCTTTCCTCTTTCCTCCTTGCTTCCACAAAAAATTCCCAGGCATTTATACATGATAAGACTTGATTAAGATTTGGTTTCTGGGCTTAAGAAACAAGGAACTTACCAACTACACAGAGTGGCAAAATGGCACCCCCACCCAGGGGAAGCCCAAAGCCCAATCAAGGAGCCTTTGGGGCTGCCAGCAGCCAGCCCCCTGGCATGAGGTTTGGCCAAAACCTTGGGGGGTGAACAGAGCCCCTGGGCTGAGTTAATACCTCATTTCCTCTGTGTTTACTCCCCTGTTGTCCTCCCATGATGTTCAGGCAAATGGGTCCTATCTCAGCTCTGCTAAGGGAAACCACCACGTAGATGTGGGGCCCGTCGCTGGCCAGAGCTTTCCTGGGAAAGGGGCATCCCTGTGGCCAGCTGGGTGTGGCAACACCTTTTGCACCCAACACACCCCCAGGAAAAGGTGAAACTCAGGGAACCACACCAGGACCCTTTGACCCAGCCCCTGTGAAGGGCCTGCAATGAGGTCTCAGCCCATCAGGTTGTGCTAATGTAGGAAGACAGTCCCTGCTCAAAACACCCCGGGTAGGAGTAGATTAAAGGGACTCACTGTCTGTCCCACTCATAAGGCACTTAATCAACACGTGCCTTGAGCGCTCACTTTCATTTCCTTCTGGTGTTGTTCTCTAACTTTTCCTGAGAATAAGTTTTAACCTCTATGCACAGGTGCCCAGAGGAAAGAAATAGAGACCTGTCTACATTTCCTTTATTGCTTTAAAATGTAAATTGGGGCATAAGTGCTGGCAAAGGATTGTTGCACCCCTTCTGAGATTGGGAAGCAATCTGGAAAATGTAGCACCATAAACAGCAAAAATGGTGGTATTTAGGAAAGTCAAGTTTCTAAATGGAGACTTGGGGTCTCTTCCCGTCCTTACACTCACACACTGTGACCACGGGCCAGTATCCCACATCTCTGGGCATCCATTTCCTATTTGAAGGTGGGCTGTTCGGGAAAATAGATGGTGAAGGGTTGCGGGAATCATAATTCACTGCCCTTTTCCACCCCTAGCATTTCCCACGAGCTCCAGCCCAGCAGACAGCCGGGTACCCAGAAGTCCCTGAGCAAGTAAGCCTCGCGTGGATGAAAAACAACATTTACAAGCAGGAGACTTGCTCCCACCCCTGAGGCTCTTTGCAGTAGGACTTTTGGAAAATCTCTCCAGATGCGGCTTCATTGGGATGCTGATTTCCTGCAAACCAGCTGACCTGTATTTACAGTATCTACATGTGTTTTGGAAAAAATCCAAATGTCCACTTAACTGGGCTGGAGGCCAGCATAATCTTCCTATATTGTTTGTAACCACGAGATTAATGGTGGGCCTTGCCCTGAACCTTCTGGTTACATCATTCACCTGGGGGTGTCTCTTCAGTGCAGATAACAATAATGGATCGGTCTTCACTGTGGCAGTTTTAGGAGCCTGGCTTCTGTGGGGAGGCAGCGTGGGATGGAGCTGCCTTGCTCTGGAGATAGACTACGGTAGTGCTGAGATAAGCCCCAAACCCGCTCTGTCTATCCTGTACCAGCTGTGTGATCTTAGGCAAGTCGCCTACTCTCTCTGAACCTCAGTTTCCTCATGTGTAAGGGTCATGGCACTCACTTCACACGGTTATGGTGAGGATTAGACAAAAGATGCGCTTCATAGATGCTTGTTCTATCCATTGACACACATTCACTCACTCACACATTTCTGTTACCAATAGATTGTTGAGCAGTTCATTTGATGTTAAATAGGTCATGAGTTGCAACTCAACAGTAACAACAAAACCAAACACAGTAACAAATGGGCAAAGGACTTAAATGGACATTTTCCCAAAGAAGGTATACAAATGGGCATTAAGTACACAAAGATGCTTAACAGCTCTGACCATTAGGGAAGCGCAAATGAAAACCATGTTGAGATAAACAAACAAACAAAACACAGAAAATAAATGTCGGTGAGGATGTAGAGAAATTAGAACCTTGTGGATGGCTCTTGGGAATATACAATGGTTTGCCACTATGAAAAACAGTATGGTGGTTCCTCGAAAAAAAATTAAACAGAATTACCACATGATCCAGCAATTAAACGTCTGGGTACATACCCAAAGTAAGTGATAGCTGGGGTTCAACAGCTGTTTGTACAGCCATATTCATAGCAGAATGATTAAAAATAGCTAAAAGGTGAAAGCAATAAAAGTGTCCATTGACAGACGAACAGATAAACAAAATATGTTATGTATATGTGTGTGTGTATACACACACTGGAATACTATTCTATCATAAAGAGGAATGGAACTCTGACACATGCTTCATGGATGAAGCTTGAAGACAATTATACTAAGTGAAATAAACCAGAACCAAAAAAGACAAATACTGTATGATTCCACTTATATGAGGTACCTAGAGTAGTCAGCTTCATAAAAACAAAAAGTAAAAGGGTGGTTGCTAGGGGTCAGGGGGGATGGAGAGTTAGTGTTAAATGGGTACAGAGTGTCAGTTGGGAAGATGAAAAGGTTCTGGAGACAGTGGTTATGATGGGGGCACAACATGTGAATGTACCTAATGCCACTGACCTGTGCACTTAAGAATGGTTAAATGGTAAATTTTGTGATCAGGGGTTTGATTGCCAAAGGGACTTCAACATTCCCTGAATTGTTTTTATTTGCTAAGATGATGATTAACATAGCAATTTTGCAGTGTTTTGAACCATCAGAGGCAATCTCATTTCTTTCTCACTATGGAAACACCTTATTTTTTATAGTGAGGAAACTGAGGCTTGAAAAGGACTCACTCATAGGTCACCCAGCTGTTTGCTTGGCAGAGCCAGAACCATAGCGCACTGGACGTTGTATGGGCTAGTCACCGTGTCTTTGGGCAGAACCCGGGAGCGGGAGTCTTGGCCACTCAGGGCACATCTGCATAAAGGCTAGGTCACCCAGTCTCTCCAACTGAGTCCTGAGGTCGAGGTCAAGGTCAGGGACTGCCAGTCATGTTGAGGAGCGCTGTCAAGAAGCTGCTGACCTCTACCAGCCCCTCCTCCACAGGCCACAGGCTGAGGAGGCGGTGGGGCTTCTCCAAGGGGGTCATCAGGTCCTTCCAGAAGACTGACCCTGAGTGAACTAGGGATGCTGGCAAGTATCAGTGGCTGGGCATCCTCAGACCTGAATACTGGGCTTAGTTCTCTCAGCAACTTCCTGTGTGACCAGGGTAAACCGCGGTCCTCTCTGGCCACTGGCTTCTCTGTGCACTTTGTACCTCTCAGGAAATGGGTCTCAAACACTGGGAGTGGATGGAAAGGTCTGTGTGGGCGACAAAGAGGGGGCCCAGGCCCACTCAACAAAGGAAGGAAGAGCCACCAGGCTGGGACAGTTTCAAAAGCAGTTAAAGATTCACCCTCGACCAGCATTTACAGAACATGTACCTGTCTGGCTTTCTGCCCAACGTGTTTCCAAATGGGGTTCCGCTTACTCCTCACACCGCCTGGTAAGTGGGCGCTGTCATCCTATTTTCCAGGGAAGTCTTGGAGGGGCTAAGGAATGTGCTGGGGGTCACGCAGGTACTGAGCGATTGACTGACACAAGTCTGCCTCCTTCAGAGCCACTGGGTCAGGCTTCCTCCCTTGAGACTGTAGTCCAGGCTGTAATGAATGCCAGGTGCTGCCTGCAAAGATGAAGCCGAAGACCCTGCTACTGGGGAGTGAGCGCCATCAGCAGATAATCCCAGTGCACCGTGGCGGGCTCCAGGCACTTTTGCCATAGCATCTTTGCCTCGACATCTTTGCCACAAGCATTTTTGCCACCCACTTTTTTTGCTGCATAATCAATTGGCTGTAAGGCAATTTTGCCATTAAAAAAAGATAACAGGTTGACAGCTTGTTGGGTTTTTGTTACCAGTTGGTCTCATTTCCCCATTGATGAAGTTCTCACAGTTACTCTCACTTTGAGGTTATGTATAATCTCACAGATATTATACACAAATCTTACACATTACCCCTCATCAGGGTCTATACCAGGGGTGGGCAAACTTTTTGACTCGAGGGCCACAATGAGTTCTTAAACTGGACCGGAGGGCCGGAACAAAAGCATGGATGGAGTGTTTGTGTGAACTAATATAAATTCAAAGTAAACATCATTACATAAAAGGGTACGGTCTTTTTTTTTTTAGTTTTATTCATTTCAAACGGCCGGATCCGGCCCGCGGGCTGTAGTTTGCCCACGGCTGGTCTATACGGTGATGAGCAGACATGGGGGGGGTCTCAAAATAGGGAGCATTTCTTCCAAATGACAATTTCCTCCCGGAATTGGTTTCTCATTTTTAAACACACTACGCTGGGAGGAGAAAGAGAGGCCGAGGCCTTCTTACAGGGCATGGAGGTGAACACATATTTCCCATAGAATGAAGATGAGTGCTTAGGCACAATCCACAAAATAACATCGGCTATTTGTGCAGAATAGCCACGAACCTACACACATGGTAGATGTGTTCACGTAGTGTGTATTTCACAATCAAGTGTTTCTAATTTTGTTATGTCCTTTTTTAATGCCCCTCTTTTATTTTTCATGATTTTATCTTTTTTTTTTTTTGGCAAAACTGCCTTATGAGCAATTAGTTATGCAGCAAAAATGCCCGCAGCAAAAAAGCCTGCAGCAAAGACGTCTATGGCATCGATGCTTACAGTGAAAACACCTGACACGACTGTGGTGTGTGCTGAACTAAAGGGCATTACAGGGGCCTGGAGCAAGGGGCATGTGCCCGAGGAGCCGGGAGGGAATTCTGGAAGGCTGCCTACCGAGCCGGGCTGTGCAGGGTGCCAGGCGAGGAAGGGTAATAGGTGTTCCAGGCAGAGGCAGCCGCGTGGGCAAGCACACAGAGGCACGGGCCAGCGTGCTGTGCTTGCAGAACCGGATTCCAGTTGACCTGGCGTATGGAGCTAAGGTAGGAAGAAGAGCTGGAGAAATGGGAAAAAGCTCGGGTATGGCCCAGGGGCTTAGGTTGCTAAGGTTACATGGGAAGGTTCAAGTCAGGAAACCTTCGGCAGCCCCCACTCAGACTGAGAGAACGAAGCCATTGGCTGCAGCACTGAGAATGGGTGGGGGCAGTGGTGGGCACACCTGTCAGAAGAGGGTCTGGGTACTTGCTCAGAGGCTATTGGGTAGTCTTGGCTGAAGCTGAGGGGGCCCTGAACTTGCCTGCTGTGAGTCTGTTTCCTGTTCCCAGTGCAGGGCCAGACAGCAATGAGAGCAGTCCCAGAGGGGGGGTCCCCCAGTCAGGCTGCTCATCCAGCTCCAGCAGCCGCCATGTGTGCCTGAAATTCCGCGTTTAAACAGAGGACACAGCAGTGCACAGGGCAGTGGTGAGGCCGAGGGAGGAGCAGGCAGCGGAGAGGCTGGCATGCAGGGCCGGGTCCCGTTTCCATTCACAGCTGTCAGCAGTCACCTGGCGTAGCCTGCGTGTGTGACAGGGGCACCTCTTCCCATCCCTATGAAGGCTCCCCCATGGCTCCCTCTGCGCCCCTCCCACCCCTGCAAAGGAGGGAAGGGCAGTTTCGTATTAAATGGCCTGGATGAAATGCATTCTGCCGGCAATTGCCTTCATTGCCTGCCGTAAAAATAACTCTATATTTAAATAAGCTGGGATAATTCTTAAGTTTTATTAGTCCTTAAATATTTTGGCATGTTTATTTCTCCTGGAACAATTATGGAGGTTTCATTGTTTTACTCACAAAAAAGAGACTAAATCTTCTCTTTCAATAACCCCCCTGACAGATCGAATAGGGCGTTATCTGCAGCTCGTGTCCAGTTATTGTCTAGTCAGCTCAGGGTGCGGAAGCGGAACCAGGAGGGAGGGGACAGCCCTCAGGGCAGGGCCTGGACGTGGCTCTGGACGTCTCCTGCTTGTCCCTCCCCGTCTGCCCTCAGCCTTCTCCAATGACACTGCCCAGGGAGACCTGTCTTCCCTGGCTTCCCCTTGAGTCCGGCCAGTGAGCTGCTCAGGCAGGAGATCCCAGGGAGGGAAGAAAGAGAAGTTGGGGTGTTGGGCTTCTGGACTCTTCCCAGTGGGGTCACTGGAGGCTCCTGTCAGGCTACACAGCTGTCACCCCGCACCCTGCTATCTCCCCATTGTCATAGCTTCTTCCTTGTAATGTGCCCTCGAGCCCAGCCTGGTAAGGGCTTCCCCATGCTACACTGGTCCCACGGCTTTCTCCACCCCGGCCCTGCTTCTGTAAACAGTCCCCTCTCAGCCCCTCCTCATGGCACATCTAGTGGGCCAGGTGTCTCCTGTGGAGGCCCTGATGGACCCAGAGCCCTCTGCAGGCTTTGCCATGAAGAAAACCCCTCTGCACCTGGCATTTAAAAAAAAATTATTGATTTTTAGAGAGAGAGGAAGGGAGAGGGAGAGAGAGATAGAAACAAAGATCCTCCTACCAGGGAATCGAGCCCACAATTCAGGCACATGCCCTGAGTGGGAAGCGAACTGATGACCTCTTGGTGCATGGTTGACGCTCAACCATTGAGCTACACCAGCCGGGCAGCATCTGGCACTTCGGTTAATGCTCATAGCGACCCCATAGCGAACTCTTCACTAGGCAGGGCTGCTTTCTTTTGTTTTACTGATGAAGACAGTTTGATAGATGACGGGGAAGCTTCAAGGCTGCTCTCTCTCCACCTGGAAGAACCCACTCTCACCTGCTATGCAAACCTGGCTCAGTGACGTGGGGTCGATGAGGACTGGCCTCATCCCTGCTTTAGCTGTGTGACCTTGAGCTGGTTACATAAACTCTTTGGGTCTCTGTCTCTCCCGTGTGTCTTGGAGATAACACTTGCCGGGCAAGGCTCAGAGCCAACACGACACATTAGCTTTGCAGCAATAACAAGGAAGGGTCACTGAGTGCGGACATGGGACTGGGGCGAGTCTAAGCGCTCTGTGTGGAATGTTCGGTGGAGGCAGCCGCTGCTATCCTCAGCCCCATCAGACAGATGTGAAATCAAAGCACGAGGAAGAAGTGGGCCCTTTCCCTCTTGCCCTTGCTGGCATTTGAGCACAGGCCACTGGACCCCAGAGCCCACCCTCAACCCCTGCAGAGGAGGAGCTGTGAAGGGCCTGAGGGTGTGTTAGCCCAGGTGACTACAGGTGAGGCTGTGAGGCCTGGGCAGGGCAAGCACCACACAGGAATAGGGAGCCAGGCCTCCAGACCCCAAACTCATGGTTTGTGACCAAAATACCACCACCTAAGGATCAGCACTTGAGGCCACACTTGAGGCCACTTCTCCATGTGGCCGGTCTCACCTTCCCTCCTCTTCCCTGTGAACAGACGGGCCACAGACCCCACTTAGCACCTGGGAGTCCAGGCCCTTCTGCACACCAGCCCTGACACAGGCGTTGGTCCTCTGCAGGCAGAGCTGGGACCAGCAGGAGCATTTTACTCCTGAACAGCGGGGCTGCACAGCCTGCAAGTCCAGTTTGTGGGGGAACCAGCCGCTCAGCCACCCACTTTGAGGGCGGGAGAAGGCCTGACCCAGCCCGGGAAAGAAAGGGCTGAACTCGGGCTTGGAGGATGGAGTGCTGGTTAAGTTGTGCGAGCCCCAGACGCTCCACGGGTCGACACCCAACTCTGCCAAGGCCTCGCTGTGTGGCTTTAGGTAACTACTTCTCCCATCTGATTCGGTTTCCTCATCTGTAAAACTGAACATCCATAACAGCACCTGACTTATGGGAGGTGTGGTATCATAATAACTAACACGGGTGCACTCAGGCACTGGCCAATCAGAACCAAGGCCAGCCATAAATGCGTGTGGCTCTCCTGGAGCCAATGAATTAATTGACTTGAGTCAAAGATAAATGATTGCAGCAGGTCACATGGCGCATGCTCCATAAACAGAAGCCATTGTTTTCACTGTAAATTTCACAAGCTCTTGTTTCCTCCAGGTTGTGACATTTTCAGCCTTTCAATGCTTTGCGGCAGGCACATGGTGGAAATTTCATTACTGCCACTCTAGGTCCCGGGAAAATGCCAGCCACGACTTGGAGAGATTTAATTCAATCCTTCGGACACCGGGTGAGCGGCCCCTCTGCACGCGCACGGGGCAGGAGCGGAGGCGAGTACAGCAGCCTGTGTCCTCAGGGAGACCCCGGATCAGGGGAAAGACACATGAACACGCCAGAGTGAGTAAATCAGGAGGAAGGACACGCTCGGTGCAGGGACGGGAGGCTGCCGAGCACCGGACCACAATGCAGGCTTCGAGCGCAATGCTTCCTCCATCTCCGAGCCCACGCTGTTCCTCACCTGCTAAACGGGAGCATCAGGATCTCTCCCAAGGGCTTGCTATGGGGACTAACTGACCCCCACCCCCACCCCCGAAGCAGCTGCACAGGGCTTGGCACCATTCTCCCCTCTCCTCACCCGCTGGCCTGGGCTCTGGAGGAGGGAAACCTCCCTCCCGCTTGGGTGGTCCGGAAGTTTCGTAGAGGATGTGGTGTGGAGCTGGGTTGAAGGGTGAGAGGGGCTTCGAGCGGTGGAAAGGGCAGAGGGAACAGTCCACGGGAAGGCAGAGAGATGGGAGGAAGGGTTTAGGGGCCCCAGAAAGGAACTGCAGGCCGTGGGGAAGAAGAAGGTCTCTGAGTGAACGAGGGGCCCTGGAGGCGCGGGCCGTGAGAGCCAGGGCTCCGGGTTGTGGCTGATGGTTCTCGAGCGCCCATCGTCATTTTCGGTGGGAAGGATGGCTCTCACCTAAAGAATGTCGTCGGCTCTGATTCCAGACGCAAGGCCCACAGAAGCTACCAGGTGCTCCTGCCCATGAAGAAATGGGAAGGGAGCTCCAAGTGGGTGGGCCTGGGGGGCAGAGGGAGAAGCCGGTGGCTGACCGCAGGGTGGGCGTGGACGAGATGGGCAGCCTCTGTCAGGCAGAGCGTTTGGGCAGGGACTCGGGCTCTGGGGCCAAAGGTCCTCCCCTAGCCCAGGAGTAACTACGAGGATCAGAGAGGGTGAGGGAGAAGAGAGACCTGAAGGAGGAGGCTTGGGAGGGAGGGAGGAGGGAGGACCTCTGTTCCCACGCAGACGGCACAGTGGGGGCCCCGGAGCTCTCCAGACCAGGGAACAGCAGGCTGGCCCTCGGTCCAGGCCGGCCAGGCGGGCTTCAGACCAGGCACCGCTGTCTAGGCCTTGGATCCTCCTCTTGGCAATTTGACTGTGACCCCTCTCTGCTCTCTGTCAGGCCCAGTTAGGGAGACTGGAAAGAGCCACAGGGAAGCCTCCATTAGCAAAGGAACCCCTCACCCCGTTGTCCAGCCACTGCAGGTGGAGTTGGTGGGAGGGAAAGAGTGAATACTTCTGTCTCTAGGTCAGAGAGCAGTTTCAGTGCCAGAGCGACAGTGGGTCCTCAGTGGGTTCTGAAGGCCCCCAAAACCCTGTTCCCAGAGGAGAGCCTATTCTCTCCCGCTCAGCCCCTGTGCGCTTGCTTCCCGCTCAGCAGTGAGGAGAGCGGCCCCGCACCAGCAGGTGCCCTCGGGCTGTGACTGACCCGAATCCCAGGATGGAACCCAGGCAGACGCAGCTCGTCCTCTCCCAGGCCGTCCATTGTGCAGCTGGCAAGACTGAGGCCGCCCAGAGCAGCAACAGCCCAGCCCGATGGAGCAGAGCCCAGACTAGCGCTGGGACCCAGGCCTCCTCCCTCCCAGCCCCCTCCACCTTGGGTGGATGATTTCTGACCCAGAGCTCAGAAACGGACTTCCAGGGCTGTCCGGCTTCTGTGCACTTTTCCGGAAAGAGCACCCATAGCTTTCATTGGGTTTCCTGATGGTTTGTGTCTTCGTCCCTCAAAATGTTTTCAGAAAAAAACAACACAGCAGGCACTCACTGCTGTGTCTGCAGTCCGCACCCTCAGGCGGAGGCAGGGCATCCACAGTCCTCTCTCGTAGGCAGGAGCAGCTCCTGTTCCCAGTCTAGAGCCTGCTGTCTTCACAGCCACGGCAGGTGCCCTCCGTGTCTCCGACGCGTTTTCCCGGGCCCTAGCGGGGCTGCTAACACATGCTCCTCACTTCTCCTCTCAGCTCATCCCACGCAGCGGCCGCCTCCTCGGAACCCCGGGGACTGGGGGTGGAGGTCCTGTAGGAACGCCATCGCCACATCTGTCAGCCTCTCGATTTTGCCTGAAATTCTGAGAGCTTTGGGCTCATCCTCATTTTACAGAGGAGAAGGTGAGGCCCGGGAAAGGGAAGGACCATTCTCGAGTTCACACCTGTTACTAGGAAAATGATGCCCTGGGATTTGGCAGAGGTTCTTCCTCCATGCGGCCTAACCTGAGGCCGAGCATTTGGAGTGAGGGCCAGCCTGCTGCAGGGGCTGCTGGGGCTCCCACCGTCATGGGTTCGGCCCGCCCAGAGAACCGCGAGCCACATGCAGACAGGCTTGACAGATCAGGACTCTACAGAGAACACAAAAGAACCAGTTCACTCACTGGCTCATTCATTCGTTCAACCAATATTTACCAAGTTATTATAACAAGTGCATGCAGGGACTAGGGGAACCAGGATGACCACGGTAGGCCCTGAAGTCCTGAGGCTTGCACTGTCATAGAATCACAGCACAGTGGGCCTTCTGCCACAGGAGGGGACGACACGTGGTTCCTTACAGGGCTGGCAGCGGCACGAGTATATTCAGCAACCTAGAGATGATGGGCAGTGGGACCTGCCCTCAACGTCCAGTTTCTTCTCCTCACTCAGTCACTGGTGAAACCCGTAGTCTGAATTAGCTACTGGAGCTTCCCCCGTTCCCTACCTCCTTCCCTCCTTGCCTCCTTCCCTCCTTCCCTCAGGCCTTAATACGCACCATATGCTGGAAAGACACTGGGGATGCAAAAGGAGCTTCCAGCAAGGAAGCCCACTGGAAACCGATCATTATAATGCAATGTGACAGTGCTTTGGTGATGAGCAAGCCCAGGGTATTATGGGAGCTCAGAAGAGGGGCCCCAACTCACACAGGAACGTCTTGGTTGGCTTCTGCAAGGAAGCGATGCTGGATACTCTCTCTGAGCACCGGCCGTGTTTTAGACACTGTGCTGGGGGCTGGGTGTGAGCATTGAGAAAAACAGGCCAGACCCCTCTTCGCACACACCTCTCCTCCTAGGGGCTTGCCTCGATTTCCCCATGCCAGTTGCATATTTCTGCTACCATAATGCAGCTCCTGCCCACCCCCACCCCCATCCACCCCCTGTCTGCACCCCTTGCCTCTCTTGCTCACCAATATGGGGGGACGGTCTCATTGGCCCTCAAAGGGCCTCCTTACTCATGGGAGGGTGCTCATTTTCTGCCCTTAGAACTGCTCAGAACTCCAGCCTTCACCACTGCTTCTCTGCTGTTGCACCACATTCTAGAACATAGAGGTGAGGAGGACCATTGCCTGCCTATCCCCATGACCTACCTCATAAAGAATCCTCCATGGCGTGCTCTGACCCTCTCAGAGACACCGCTGTCACCTGCCGTATTGCAAGGGCAGCTGGGAACCGGGTGTGAGCAGGAAGAGTCACTGCTGGGTTGCATCCAAAGGAAGCGTTCCCCCCACTGTCCAGAGCTATGTCTCCTGCAGGCCTCCCGTGTCGGCCCGCTGCTGAAGCGCCCTGGCTTGCAGCGCTGGGGTTTTAAATCACGTGAGCTCTCTATGCCATTAGTGCAATTCAGAAGTGCAATCAATTGAACCTGTTAATTAAATACAATTCAGGCATGAAGTGGTTTAAATAATATAAGCACTATGGCCACTGCACTTAGCAATAAGTATTTAATCTTTTTAAAAATAAGACTTTATTATTCCAAACCAAATTTTGATGAAAAGGAAAAACACGGGAAACTGACCAATTTCCTGCATATCAGTCTCCCTCTTCAAGTAGAGCAATCGACATTAAAACCTGGGTTTTATAGCCCGAGAGGTAGTGTCTGGTGGTGAAGTACAAATACCCCTCACTGTGGATTTGCTGTGTGACCCTAAGCACGTCACTCTACCTCTCTGCTCTAGTCTCCTCACCTGTAAATTAGGGCTATTACCTGAATTATGGGAATAGTGAATGACATTTAAAAAGTGAGGATAGTTTTTCCGTAATGTCATTTGATCATTTCTTTGGTTGTTTTTTCTTCATTTGCAGCCCTCTTTGAACCACTCAGGATAGGAGGCTGGGAGAGACGCAGGATGCCTCGAGTTTATGGGGGTCACTTCCTGCTGCCTTAATCTCACAGGGAGATGAAACTTCCGAGAACTGAGGATTGGTCTCCCCTACAGGGGGTCCAAGGGGGGCAGAGGACGCTTCTACACTTCAGGCTCAAGATTTCTACACGTCTACATCCAAGGTGAAACACAATTTTCGAGGGGCCCGGAGTGTGTTCCTGGGCTTGGGATGAAAGGGCCAATAGGCAGGTTTTACCTTCAAAAGTCAACCCTGGCTTCTGTAGTTTCCTCACTCCATCCGGAGCCATCGCTTTGAATTATACATGAGGCGCTTGCAGGAGCTGTGATGATTTTTCAAATATTTCTCTAATTGATGAGAAGAGCTTTGATAAATTGCTGTGGAACCAGGAGCATCTGATCACCGAATTCTGTCTTGTTCCTCCTTGACAGATGTGTATTTGACTTAAAGGGGGTGGAGGGTCCAAAGGAACCACTTCTATCTCCCGGAACTTTTATTGTATTGATGGAAAACAAAATAAAACAGAAAGCCTGTGGTTTCGTTTTTAAATCCAAACAAGGAAAGTTCTCCAAGGCCTGAAGTCCGGTGCCTGCCACACTCAGAGGAGGGGATCGGGCAGGGACCTGAATGCAAGGTCCCCATCCAGCCTCACTTCTTGCTTTTCCATCGTGTCCTCCTCGTGGCTGCTGAAAGGGGGACCGGGAAGCACAGGCACCAACCAACCAGAACATCAGAAGGGGCATTAGCAACAGGCCAAAGCAGGGGCCTGCTGGGCAGGCATTAATATTTACTTGCTGGATTGTGGTGGGTGCGAGGGCCCTGGGGGAGGGCAGCAGAGTGGTGGAGTGTAAGGGCAAGAAGTCAGGGGGTCTTCAAGGATGGTCCTTTGTTAATGGTATGGAAATATTTCACTGCTTTCAAAACTGGTTTGCTTAAACCAGCACAGTTCGGGAGGCTGCAAAGTTCAAGATCAAGTACCAGCAGATTTGGTGTCTGGTGAGGACCTCGTTCCTGGTTCATAGGCAGTTGTCTTCTCGGTGTGTTCTCAGGTGGCAGAAGGGCCAAGGAGCTCTCGGGGCCTCCTTTACAGGGCGCTGATCCCATTCATGAGCGCTCCACAATCATGACCTAATCACCTCCCAAAGGCCCCACTTCCAAAGACCATCACTTTGGGGATTAAGTTTCAACATATGCATTTTGGGGAGACGCAGACAGTCAACCTCTAGCACAGGGCTTCCCCTCTTCTTGCTGCTTTGAGATCTCTCACCTGCAGAGAGCACGTCTTCTCCTCCAAGTCACACGTCTTCCAGGGGCTGGCTTGTATAGGGAGCCTGTGTTTTGGGGACGACTATGGTTAGATGAATGAGTACAACTCCAGGTATGTTAGCAAACCCCTCTCTAGAGCTAAGCAATGTCCTACACGATGGCTTTATCAGGATCAAAAGCTACTGCCTGGTTCCTTCCTGAGAAGGGGACATGACAGGGAGTGTTATTTTTAAGCTAACTCCAAACCCAAAAGTCACTAATCCCATAGGCATTAAAAGGGTAAAATGGAAACACTATAAATGATTCCATGCACATAAATTCAATAACTTAAATGAAATGGACCAATTAGTTGAAAGAAACCAATTACTAAAACTCACTTAGAAGGAAATAGATTACCTGAATAGCCCTGTATTTACTAACAGAGTTTGCCATCAAAGAAAACTCCAGGCCAAGATCATTTCACTGTCATATTCTGCCAAACATTTAAAGAAGAAATAACATCAATTCTATATAATCAATTCCAGAAAACAGAAGGAATACTTTACAACTCATTTTATAAGGCCACCATTACTCTGAAATCAAATCATACAAAAACAAGGTATAATGAGAAAACTATAGACAGATATAACTCATGAACATGCAAATATATTTAATAAAATATTAGCAAGTTAAATACAGCAGCATATAAGAAGAATACACCAGACCAAATGGCGTTTATCTCAGGGATACAAGACTGATTCAATATTTGAAAATTAATCAATACAAGCTATCATATTCATAGATTAATAAAAACCCCACAATCATATCAATTGATGAAGAAAAAATTTAGCAAATTTCAACATACATTTGTGATTTAAAAACAAACAACCCTGTCAAACTATGATGAGAAGAGAACATCCTTAACTTGATGAAGAGTGTCTACAAAAATCCCATAGCCAACATCAAACTTAATAATGAAGGACTGAATGCTTTCCCCCTAAGACAGAGAACAAGGCAATGTTGTCTACTTTCATCACTGCTACTCAACAGTGCGCTAGAAGTCCTAGGCAAGAAAAAAACAAAAACAAAAAACAGGCATACAGGTGATAAAGAAAGAAATAAAACAATCCTTTTTTACAGAAAACATGGCCATGGAAAACCCCAAAGAATCTAATCAAAAAGCCCCTTGTTATTAAAGTTAGCAAGGGTGCAGAATACTTGGTCAACATGAAAAAATCAATCATATTTTCATATGCCTGCAATAAACAATTGGAAACTAGAACTTTAAGACTCAATGCCATTTAAAAATATTTCCCAAAATCAAATACTTAGCTATAAATCTAAGAAAGCATGTTCAGGACTCACATGATAAAAACTGTAAAACACAGATGAAAATAGTAACATCTAAGTATATGGAGAGACACACTGTGTTTGGGGGTTGAAAGACTTGCTATACAGGGTGGAGCAAAAGTAGGTTTACAGTTGTGAGTACACAAAACAGTTTATTCTTATATTAGTGGCCTGGTGCATAGATCCACGCACATTGAAAGGAAATTAATTAGAAGGTGGCCAGTGAGGCGGGACTGGGTGAGATGGGCCAGACATGCCCTAGAGCTTACCTCCCGGAATCCCTCCCCAGCCGGCCGCACCTTGGGCGGTTCCAGGGCTCAAAGGACATCTGTAGAGTGAGCGGGGTCCCTCCGGAAGTTGGGGTCCCTTGGCCTGGCCTGTGGGGATAGGGATGAAACTGGCAGTTCAACATCCTCAAAAGGGTCCCAGAGTGCGAGAGGGCACTCTGCAAAGTTGCTGTCGCTTGGCAGCTCCTTCATTGAGCGTCTGCCCTGTGGTAGTCAGTGCATGTCATAGCTACTGGCCAGTTGGCCATTCACTTAGCCTTTTACATATATACTAGAGACCTGTTGCATGAAGAGATTTGTGCAATAGGCCTTCCCTTCTCCTGGCTGCTGGCACCAGTTTTCCTCCGGCACCCGGGACCCAGGCCTTCGCTCCAGCCAGAGCCACCTTCTGTCTTCACTGCTCCGGCCGGAGCCACCTTTAGTCTTCAGTCTTCACTGCTCCGGCCAGAGCCGCCTTCAGTCTTCAGTCTTCGCTGCTCCGGCCAGAGCCGCCTTCAGTCTTCCATCTTTGCTGCTCTGGCTCACCTTCAGTCTTCGCTCCGCCACTTGGAGCCTACGTATGCAAATTAACAGCCATCTTTGTTGGGTTAATTTGCATACTCTCCTGATTGGCTGGTTAGTGTAGCAAAGGTAAGGTCAATTTACATGTTTATCTATTATTAGGTAAGACTAGAGGCCCGATGCATGAAGATTTGTGCAAGAATAGGCCTTCCTTCCCCTGGCTGCCGGCACCAGCTTCCTTCCCCTGGGTCCAGCACCTGGGACCCAGGCCTTTGCTCTGGCTGCTGCCTTCTGCCTTCACTCCAGACTAGAGCCACCTCCCGCCTTCACTCTGGGCCAGAGCCGACTCCTGTCTGCTCCGGACGGCTCTGTGGCCGCTGCTCAGAAGCTGGCCCTCAGCAGCCGGCTGGGGCTTGCAGGAGGCTTGGCTTCCTTCGTCTCTGGGGCAATGAAGGAAGCCAAATGTCCCACCTGAAGGAAGCCAAGCATCCTGCCCACTCCGGCCGGCTTTGTGGCTCCGGCCAGTGCCGCCATTGTGGCTATGGGTGCTGCCATCTTTGTTGCTGAGAGATGGTTAATTTGCATATTACCCTTTTATTGGTATAGATAATTACTTATTAACTAGAGGCCCCAGTGCAAAAAATTCATGTGGGGGGGGGGGTGACTCTCAGCCCAGCCTGCACCCTTTCGCAATCCAGGACCACTGGCTTCTAACCATTCACTTGCCTACCTGATTGCTCCTAACCACCTCTGCCTCAGCCCCTGCCGCTGCCGCTTCGTCTGGAAGGATGTCCAGAATGATGTCTGGAAGGTCATTCTGCTGTCCAGTCTAATTGGCATATTACACTTTTATTATTATTGATTACTGTATTATTTTCTAACTAGAGGCCTGATGCACGAAATCACTGGGCCTCTAGTTAGGGGATCGGGCCTAAACCAGCAGTCAGACATCCCTCTCACAATCTTGGACCGCTGGCTCCTAACCGCTCACCTGCCTGCCTGATCACCCCTTACTACCCCCTCCCCCCACCAGCCTGGTCTCCCCTAACTGCCTCACTGCCAACCTGATCACCCCAAATTGCCTCTGCCTGCCGGCCTGATCGCCTCCAACTGCCTGCCCTGCCGGCCTGGTCACCCCACACAGCCTGCTGCTGGGTCATTTGGTTGCCCTTCACTAACCCCTCTGCTGTCCTGGTCACCCCAAACTTCCTCTGCCTGCCAGCCTGATCACCCCCAACTGCCCCTCCTGCCGGCCTGGTCTCCCCATGCAGCCTGTTCGGTTGTCCATTTGGTTGTTTCAGTTGCAACAGTCACTTAGGCTTTTATATAGATAGATGAATGACTATAAACCTACTTTTGCCCCTCCTTGTAGTTAAGATTTTGATGTTCCCCAAATTGTTCTACAGATTTAATGCATGTCTAATCAAAATCCCAGGAGAATTTTTTTGTAGACATAGACAAGCTGATTCTAAAATGTATAGAAAAAGGAACCAGAACTAGAATAACCATAACAATTTTGAAAAAAAACTTGAAGGACTCACACTACCTGATTTTAAGACTTACTATAAAGTCCCAGTAATCAAGACTGCAGGCATTGATGAAGAGATAGACATATATAGATCAATAAAACAGAGTAAATAACCCAGAAATAGATACAAATATGACTAATTGATTTTTGACAGATTCATTGGAGTTAGGATTATCTTTTCAATAAATGGTGTTAAAATAATTGAACAACCATGACATGTGTGTCAGGGGAAAGGAAGGCTCACTCACATGTCTTCATACAGAATGGACCATAGATCTTAATGTAAAATAGTAAAACTTTAGAAGAAAACATAAGAAAAAAAGTCATCATGACCTTGGGTTAGGCCGAAAGTTCTTAGATATGACACCAAAAGCATAATTCATAAAAGAAATAAATCGGCTTTCATCAAAATTTAAAAAAGTTTCCTGTGAAAGAAATAGTTAAAGAATGAAAAGGTAAACTACGCATGGGAGAAAATACCTGTAAACTATATTTCCAACAAAGGACTGGATTTCAGAATATACAAACAATTCTCAAAACTCAACAGAAGGAACATAAACAACCCAATAAAAAATTGGGCAAGCAATTTAGACAGATACTTTCCCAAAGATACACAGATGGCAAATAAGTTCATGAAATTTAAAATAAAATAAAACCACAAGTTGCCATTAGAATCTATAAATATGGCAACAACACCACAAAACAAATACACAAACCCTTACAAATGCGGGTGTGTGTGTGGAGCATGCTGGAGAGATTGCAAAGAGGAACGTCACTCTGGAATACAGCTAAGCAGTTTCCTATAAAGGTAAACATACATGTACCATAGGACCCAACAGTCCCATTGCTGAGTGTTTACTCAAGAGAACTAAAATCGTGTTCATGTAAATAGCCTTCATTTATACTTGCCAGGACTCAGTGGGTGAATGGGTAAACAAACACCAGAACACCACTACTGGGCTGCTGAAAAGAAGGGGCTTTTGATTCACGTCACATGAGCACATCCAAAGGCATTGAGCTGAGTGCAAAAGCCGCCTCATAAGGGTACATATTGTCTGATTCCAGGGAGGTGACATTCTGGAAAAGGCAAACTGGAGGGATGAAGAACAGACCAGTGGTTGCACAGGATGTGGGTAGAAGGAGGGTTCGACAAAACTGCACAGCATGAGGAATGGTTTGGGTAGAGTAGTGGAACTGCTCTGTATCTTGATTGTGGTGGAGATTACATGAATGTGTACTCACATAACTGTATGCAAGTGCTTGCGCGCACACACGCGCACACACACACACACACACACACAGGGTCTCCTCCCCAATCTCTCTCTCTCTCTCTCTCTCTCTCTCTCTCTCTCTCTCTCTCTCACACACACACACAATCTCCTCCCTAGTCACTCTCTCTCATACACAGTCTCCTCCCCAGTCACACACACACACACACACACACACACACACACACACACACACACACACACGAGTCTCCATCAGTTCCATCTGTATCCAGCCCTTCCAGCCAGGTCTCCTTCCCAGGGACCCTTGCCCCAGAAACTCCATGACCCCTCTCAGCACAGCCACTGTTCCCAGTGCCCGCCCATCAGAGCTGCCAAGGGGGTGGTCTCCCCCAGCATCTGGCACTTCCTCTTGCCCTTGGCACTGCCACCGCATGACAAGTGCCCAGCCGCAAGGCAGGTCTGCCGGTGCTGAGGTGCCACACTGGGCTGGAGCCCTCCCAATCTTCCGTGCAATGCGGGAAATATATTTTGTGCTAAAGGAAAAACAACATCTGCCCCCTTCTCTGCACCACACTTTCATAGAGAAGTCGCAAAGCATTCCTGACTTACCGAAGTTTTTGTAGAAACAGCTCATGCAATTTTAGTTTCACTCATTGCTGAGCCTCTACCCCTGCTCCACGGCACAGGGCTGAGCTGGAAAACAAACCTGAGTGGGAAACCCCGTGCTCTACTCAGACACCCCTCCTTCCACCCACTGAGGTCCCTCTTCCCTTAGGGTGTGTGGGTTCTCAGGAATCACAGCGTCCCCAAAGACATGTCCACCCTAGTCCCTGGAACCTGCAAGTGTGTTATGGTACACGGCAAAGGTCTTTGCAGAAGTAATTAAGGTTGTGGACCTTAAAGTAGAGAGAATATCGGAATGATTTGTAAAGGCAATTTAGTATGTGAACCCTTACAAACAGGACTTTCTCTGATGGAGACAAAACTCTCTTGGATGGAGACCGTGACATGACCACGAAGGCAGGTGGTCTCCATGGGCTCAATGAGGCTTCGCAACCCCAGGGAGGAAACAGCAGCTGGGCCCTGCAGCCACCGGCCTGAGCAGATTTGCCGGTGCGTCCAGAACCCAGGCCCACCAGCACCTGCACTTTGGCTCCGTGAGCCCCAAAGCAGAGAAAGCGGCCCAGCTCACCCCAACGTCTGGCATATAGATCTGTGAGCTAATAAACGTGGGTTGTTTTGAGCCCCTACGCTTGTGGCAATTTTATGACAGCAATAGAAGCAGTGCAGTCATCATGCAGTAAACCCTGCAGGCCCCTCCAGCACACCCAGGGTCCCAGGGTCAACCTGGAGCCCCGCTGTACTTTCTGCCGTCTCTTCCCCTCTGCTCTGTCTTAGCCCAGCAGCCCTGTCCCCTGCACACACAGGCTGGTGACAGATGCCTCCCTGAAGAGGCCACAGAGGGACCCTCATGGAGCCTAAGAATCATTTAATTTGAACAAACATGTTCTAGCTCCTCCTTCACAAGTCCCCACAGACACAGCATAATTGACAGCTTCAAATTTAGGCAAAGATACAAGCTCCCCATCAGCCTCCTTCAAGTCTTTTCTGGAATCCAGGAAGAACATGAATGCTGGCCAAGGAGAAAGGGGTTGACCTAAGCTACCTCCTTGACACCAGGAGCCAGTCCCTTTCTTTCCCTGGTTCCGTTTTCTCCGCTTGAACATGAGCCAGGTGGGCCCCATGTTCCTTCCAGCCTCGGGGACCTAGAAATAGAAGACACTCCCACCCCCACCCTCACCCCCTCCAGGCAGTTGGCTCCTACAGAGGAAATGCTGGCTCTGCCAGGAAGTGGCGATGCTCCCACTCCAGCAGGGACCTTCTGAGCAGAAGCCAGGAATAGAATATCCCAGGACATTCTATTCAGTGTCATGGGCTGGATTATGTCCCCAGGAAGCTATAGCAGAGTCCTAGTGTCTGTGAATGAGACCTCAATGGAAATGGGGTCCTTGCAGATGTCATAAGAGAAGGTCATTGGGTGAGTCCAAATCCAGGGTGACTGGTGACTGGTGTCCTTATGAGAAAAGGGAAGACAGAGAAGACAACCATGTGATGCAGAGGCAGTGACTGGAGTGATGTGTCTACAAACCAAGGAACACCAAGGGTTGGCAGCCACCACCTCCAGAGGTTAGGAAGACAAGGAAGGATTCTTCCCTGCATGTTTCAGAGGGAACGTTGACACATTGGTTTTGGACTTCTAGCCTCCGGAACTGTGAAGGAATGTTTGTTGTTTTCAGCCACCCAGGTTGTGGTACTTTGTTACAGTAGCCCTAGGAAACAACAACATGTAGTCAATACTTTCTTAGCAACTACTAGGTGTCAGGCATTGGCCTCGGCTCTGAGGATAGAGCAGTGCCGCTGTGAAAATTTCATCTGATTATTGTTCTGATGGAATAAGGAATTTGTCCAAAAGGTGTGATTAGAAGGGTGGGTACTGCTTGTAGCCCTCCTTATTTATTTGGAATGAGATATGCTGGTTTGAGGTCATTGTCCAGACAGAATCATAAAATATTAGAGCTGGAAGGGAACTTAGATTTCTCCAGTACAGAAACTTTAAAGAGTGGAAGTGCCTGGTCCAAACTGACCCCTCTAGTCATGGAGGTGTGTGCCCAGGGTTCTAGCAGTTTGGATATTGGTCTAGGTCCTTGGTCGGCAAACTGCGGCTCGAGAGCCACATGTGGCTCTTTGGCCCCTTGAGTGTGGCTCTTCCTAAGCCTTAGGAATACCCTTAGGAGTATTAAATTAAGTTAATAACAATGTACCCACTTACATAGTTTAAGTTTAAAAAATTTGGCTCTCAAAAGAATTTTCAGTCATTGTTGATATTTGGCTCTGTTGACTAATGAGTTTGCCGACCACTGTAATGAGGTCCATACGGATCATGGATGGATGGGGCTCTGGGAATGGGGTCCATATGGATCATGGACAGATAGGGCTGTGGGAACGGGGTCCACACGGATTATGGATGGATGGGGCTCTGGGAATGGGGTTTTCTGGGACTCAACTTTGAGGACTCCAATAGTGCTGTGACTTGGGAGTCTTGATCAAACAACAGGTGGCTTATGTGTTGTATAAGGGCACCCACTACTCCATCCTAGGAGTCTCACTGTTTAAGACTGTTAAAGGGACCCATGGCAGGAAGGAATGAGTTAGGGTGACATTTTGGTAAGATTCCTAAGAGAAGCTTAAAATGAGTAAATTGAAGTTAGATCCTGGTGCACACCACATATTTCTCATGTTGTATACCACTGCCCTACTTGGGTGGCAAAAGGTGCCAGGCACCCTCAGTCATAGGGAAGGAGCTCGGGGAAGGCGGGAAGATGTGGAACAGTCTCTAGCTGAGGTCCGAACTAGCTGTTGAGCCAAGGAAACAGCAGGGACAGGAGGGTAGGAATGTGCGGTTAAGGACCACCTTTGGACTCAGACAGACCCAAGCTCCAATTTCCATCTGCCCCTTATCAATGGCATGACCTTGGGCAAAGTAAGTCATCTCTCTGAGCTTCAGTGTTCCTCATCTGCAAAATGGATGCATATACAGCTAGTACTTCCCTCAAATTGCTTCTCGGGGAGTAAGTGGGATGGTCCATGCAACTAGTTAGCTGCTTTGGTGGGAAAATGGGGGAGGGGCCCCACAATAAAGGCCCAAGGTTCTAGTGGTTTGGATACTGGTCTAGGGGATGAGGCTGAACAGTGCAGGGAAAGTAGGACAGGACTAATGGAGGGAGGAAAGGGGACAATGCCCAACATGAGGCCATCCTTTCCTTTCCGCGTAGGCGTCACTGTGCAGGGCCTGAACCAGGGCAGATAGAAAGAAGGATGTGGGCCAGATGACTACAGCTTGGTTATCTTTCAATGCCACTTTGCCTCAGGCTCCAACCCTGCCCCATAGAAACATCAGTGATGAGAGAGAATCATTGATTGGCTGCCTCCTGTATGCCCCCTCCTGGGGATCGAGCCTGCAATCCAGGCATGTGCCCTGACCGAGAATTGACCAGTGACCTCCTAGTTCATAGGTAGATGCTCAACCACTGAACCACACCATCTGGGCTCCACTGTTTCTTATTCCCAATAATGGTACTGCTGCCCATTCAGCCTAGATATTTCCTATTTCCTCACCCCTTCCAATGAAATCTATACAAGCTCATGCTGATTTGACCTTTTAAGCATCTCTTCAATTCACCCATTTCTCTCCAACTCTTTCATTATCACTCTTGACCAAGTAATGCCATCTCTTTCTGCATGGATGGTGCAAAGTTCTGAACAGATGTTATCTTTTCTCATCTGCCTGTCCCCACCCTCATCCACCAAAACTGTCAGAGTGACCTTTCTAAGACACCATCTGAGGATGTCACTTCCTGCTTTACATGACTTGATGGCTTCTTACTGTTCTTGTGAGGAAGGACAAGTCCCTTACCTGGCCTTACAGTGTCCTCCATAGTCTGTTTCACCTCCTCCACGCTCAGCTTGCCTCCAAATTCCCCTAACTCATCGAGCTTCAGTGACCTGGCCTCCTTTCAGCCCATCACTCAGGCACGTTCCTCCCTGCTACAGGGACTCGGCACAGCCATGTCCTTTGCCAGAAAAGTTCTTACTCTCCTCCTCCTCCTTGTTTTCCTACTTACCTTCTACTCCTCCTTCAGATTTTAGTTCTGAGGTCACCTTTTCATGGAATTCTCTAGATTAGTTCAGTTCTCCTTCACATGTGTCTCTAGCAATTTCTCAGCTTGTGATAATATACTCATCTGTGTAGATGTTGTCTGCCTCCCAACCAGGCGGTAAGAACTGAGAAAGCGAGGATGTTTCCTCTTTTCTCATCATTTAGCCCAGCCCCTGGCACTCCCTGGAACATGGAGCATGCAATAAAGATGTTATAAAATGCACTCATGACCCTCCAGAGCTGAGGCCTTTTCCCAGCTACCTGGGGTCACCTCCAGCCATTTTTAAGATCTCACATTTGCACCCACACTCATACACACTCACATCCCTTAGGGAGCCCCTTGCCCACAATGCTTTTAATTGATCTTTTTCTTTTTTTATCAGCGACTCATATAACGGGGCAAGGACAGCCCGTGGAGCTGCCCAGCACAGTGGGAAGAAACCATGGGATCAAAGCTGGAATTTTGCTTGGGGTTTTAATTACTTTATTCCGGAGCTTGAGGAGTCTGGAGTGGCATTTAGCAGGAGAATAACAGGACACAGGGCTCCCAAGATGCTCAGACCTCCACATGGAGCTTTGCCCCTGGAGCTCAGTGCTTCTGTTCTGGCTGAGTGCCTGCACGCCTGGGGAGGCTGAGGAAGGAGCGTGAGGGGGGAAGGAGTGGCCAGGAAAGGCCACCATCACTGTAGTGGCGGAGCGAAGCCAAGCTCACAGCTTTTAGAGTCAGATGCCTCTTTCAATTATCAGCTAACTGGCCTCCTCCGGGACTCCTTAAGCCACTTCTCTCTTCCTGGCACATAAGCAGAAGAGGGAGTAAGTACTAGACCACTCGTCACTGGGAGAACAAGGATGGAAAGTTCAGGAACCTCCCAAATGCAGCGGGAAGAAGAGCAGTCACGGGCGAGTTTAGGTGGAGGCACCGGGTAGGAGAGGGTCAGATGGCCCCTGGCACTGAACCTGCCTGAGCTCTTCTGTGAATACCTCCTTCCAGGTTCCTGAAGGCAGGGCATGGGCATCCTGCTGTCTGCAGTCCCCCCGGCTGTGCCTCTGAGCGGATTCAGTTCCCAGTGGCCTCTCTGGAACATTTTGGCAGAGCCAATTTGGCTGTGACACTGAAAACCCCCTCCCCATCTTGGGTCTCAGTTCTCTCATCCCCAAGAGAAGGGGGTGGGATTGGACGACTCGCCTAACATCTTGTAGAGTTGGATTCCTGTGGGGGGAAGGTGGCTCCTGGGAGCCTCCATTTGCTCTGTTGTTCCCGGGACAGACAGCCAATTAATCTGTCTGACGTGGTCACTAGAGCAGGGGATCGCTCGCGGTCACTGGTGTCATACGCTGAGTTCCAAGTCCAATTGTGTCCCTTCCAAGCCATGTGACCTTGAGCAAGTTGCTTAACTTCTCTCAACTGCCCTTTCCATCTCTGCGAAATGAGAAAACAGCATCTTTGTCATCAGGTTATTTGAGAGGCAGCAAGGTGATGCACGTCACATAAGCCACCAAACCCGAGGCACCACACAGACAGCGCTTCCCCTTCTTGGTGGGAGAGGCACCCATCCCACAGACTTGGGGCTTCTGTGGGGTTTGTGACTACCCAGGTGGTGCCACCTCCAGCTTCACCCAGCTAACAATTTTACTGCATGCATGCAGAACCCAGGAGGAGAAACCCAGGTGCAGGCCCTGCCCAGAGGTGGCATGAAGAACCCCTGAGGGTCAGGCTGCTGGGAGGACCAAGCTGGCTCCAAGCTCAGGCCTCTGACACACGTCCAAAGCTCCATGGGCTGTGGACCATGCAGCCTGAGGCATGAGACCCTTGTTGAACCCACTTACAGGGCACGCAGGCCCTGCTACACAGGGAAGAACTGATAGAGAGGACATGCGCCAGGTGTTTGCCAGCAAGCCTGGAAGTGACAGCTACCCGGGAGTCACCATCTACAAGGTTAGCTGGAGCTGTGCCCTGGCACGTGGGTGCCTGTGTGTGCCGGCCCCAGTGGAGGAGAAGGAAGGGTTCTAAGATCTGCAACCAGATCGGTCCTCAGTGGGCAGGTTCAGTGCCAGGGGCCATCTGACCACTCCTGCCCGGTTAGACCCTGGTCTAGTAACAGCTTCGCTGAGCCCCGTTTCTACAACCTGCTGAATGGCACAGCCCTGCTCTGGGGACCCCGGGCGGTCAAGAGAGCCAGGCGGTCAGGCTGCCAACGCTCAGGTCGCCAACCCTCACCTCAAGGGAGCAGAACAAAGAACCTGAAGGACTGACAGGAGGCTCAGGTCTAGGGACTAGAGACTGGGTGACAGTCCTGGATTGGAAGCCAGGGCCATCCCCTGCTGGCTGAACACTAAGTGAACACCCCAATTCTCTAAAATTTCAGTTTCCTTGTGTTCCAAAGAGTGAAAAGGGTGTGATACCCGCCCCCCTCCCCCAGAGAGGTGTCCTGAGGTTGGATTGTCCGGCAAGTGGCGATGCTTTGCTCTGGCCAGGCATAGACGTCTGCGGATGAATGGGTGGGTGTTGGGGCAGGCAGGCACCCTTGGACGCCCTGTCCATGGCTGGGGGGCAGGGCGAGGGCACAGCAAGGAGCAGACACAGGACGTCTGTTTATCTTCCCTGAGGAGTCCTTCCTTTTCCCAGCACGGCTGCCAGGAGCATGACACAGGGAACACGGCTTTTTGTGTGAAATCAGACCCGCTCTCTCTCCCTCTGGCCAAGATTTAATAAAATCCTGTTTACCTCTTGTCGGAGCTGCAGTTTTCAAGATTTCCTTGAAAACACATCCCAGATGGCCCCGGGCGGCCCACTTCCTGTCCACCGGGAACAGGACACATCCCTCCTGGGCGGGCTGCTCCCCATTCCAGAGAGATGGCTTCACTGGCCACAGGAGCTCTGGGCTCTGTGGCTCCTCTTCCCTCCTTTTGCCCTGAGCCATCAGCCACTGGCCCTGCAGAGCCGCGTGGGACTGGGGGCATGGGGGGTGGGGTGCAGAGGGAGGCCGGCTGCAAGGCCCTTCCCCAACCCCCCACAGGAACAGATGTGCAGTGTGAACTGCAGGCCCGGCCCGCACGGCCCCCAGGCAGCTGCCAGCAGGCTGCACTCTGGCCACTGCCCGGGCAGATGGTGTTCCCGTGTACTCAGCCTCACCCCCAAAACACCTTGGGTCTGCAGCTTTCTCTCAGCTGTCTCTGCAGCCTCACCTTGTGCTCCCGGGGCTCCGGAGATGTGTTTATGTGGCAGGATTTCTTGGCAATCACCCTTTGATTTTACAAGCAGGCAAGGTGAGAAGATGAAAATGACCATTACAGCCCAGCCGGCATAGCTCAGTGGTTGAGCAATGACCTATGAACCAGGAGGTCACGGTTCAATTCCTGGTCAAGGCACATGCCAGGGTTGCAGGCTTAATCCCCAGGAGGGGGCGTGCAGGAGGCAGCAATCAATGATTCTCTCTCATCATTGATGTTTCTCTCTCTCCCTCTCTCTTCCTCTATGAAATCAATTATATATATATATATATATATATATATATATATATATATATATATATAATTTTTTAAGCAAATGACAATTACATATGACTCTAAAATCAGGGGTCTGCCTATGCCAGCATGAGTCCTATCAGGGGTTGGAGGGATACTGCAATCTCTAATTTTAGAAATGGAGAAACTGAGACCCAGTGATGGAAAGAGAGCTACCCAAGCCTGTGGGGGGCAGAATGAGGTCAGAGCAAAGGGGTTTCCCAGACTCAAACTGCATTTTCCCCGATTGTCAGAGATCTGGAGGCAAAGGAAGCAGTGGGTGGGGCTGGGGGCTTGGTGGTGGATGGGGCCCAGTGGCCCTTTCTGCACCCCTCAACTGAGTCTCAAATCCAGAGTGCGATGCTCATCTCCCTCCTCCCTCTTTCGTGATTACACTGTAGGGGCCCGGGAGAGGGAGGTCAGTCAAGGAGGGCTGGTCATCAGGCCTCCAACCCCAGATCTGGCACCAGCACCGCAGCGTGGCTAGTGCACTGCAACAAGGCTTCTGCCGGAAGACCTCCCACTGCTGGCTGGGCCCCAAGTCACCTGGAGAACTAACCCAGATCCTGGTGAAGAGATTCTCACAGCCTTGAGCCCACCTGCTGTAGGTCTACTCTGTGTGTGCCGGGGGGCTCGGGGGTGGGGGAAGAGGCTGGATGTGACAGAGGTGGCTCCCAAGGGGGTCGTCCCTTGAAATCATCAGGTTCACCCTTTATGTCATGACTGGAACCTGAGACTCCAACCTGATATTCTCTCCTCTTCTCTGCTAATAAGAGCTGGATTTTGTTCAGAGGCAGCGATGTGTCCAGCTAAATGCCCACACCTATTCCTCATCCTCTTCTAAGACCATGTGACCAAGCCCTGGTTAACAGAGCCGGAAGACTCTGGGAACACCTTTGCTTTCAGGATAAAGTGGGGAGAAGTTGTAGGTCACACCCACTCTCGTCTTCCAGCCTGGACTGCAGGCATGATGCCTGGAGTTGCAGCAGCTGTCCTGTGACCAATGTGCAGCAATCACTAGGGAATCAACCAGAGACCAGCAGAGAGATCAGCGGGTATCAGTGAAGCACTGAAACGCTCTCTTTAGTCCAGGCATCTTGTCAGATGAGAAAAAAGAAAGCCTTTCTATTGAAGTAACTGCAAGTGAGACTTTTCATTACTTGCAGCCTAAAGCACTCCTAACTAATCAATACCCAGAGATGCCAAGGGACAGGAAGGAGCTCAGGACCTTCTGCAGGGACAGAACTGCACGCAGGACTCTCAGCGACTGAATGGGAGCCTGGATCTGGGGGGTGATTCATATAGGTGCTCAGTAACTGTCACATCCCCTCCACCTTTCTTCTCAACTTTGTTAGCAAAATGAAACTTTATTTTATTTAAGGACTTTAAAAAAAAATACAAGCTATTTTTTCCAAGTCGGTGAAAAAAATGTAATCAATCCCATGGTGTCAAATGACAGATGAAAAAGGAAACCAAGAAAGAACTTGGACTGAAAAGGCTCACAGGAAAATGTCGCCACTGGAAGGAAGTTAAACATCCCTCTCTCCAAAGCTCACCAAAGAGGGAGCTGAGGTCCAGGGAAGGCACTGACCCAGGGCAGCCCAAGAACAGCACTAGAGCAAACTGCCTCTCGTGCAGAAGTGAGGTGTTCTCACGGCAAAGGGCACACAGATGCTAACGCCAAAGGGCAGGCAGAGCGCCGGGCAGGCATGCTCTGGAGTGACACAGACCTGGGTTTAAGTCCTGGGCAGATGAGGTGTTTGTGAGGATGTGGAGCAAGGACTCTCATCCACTCCTGCTGGGAATATAAAATGGTGCCACCAGCTTGGGAAAAGACCTGGCAGTTTCTTATAAAACTAAACACGCAGCTATCCAATAACCAGCATTTCCACCCGTAGGTGTTTCCCTCGGAGAAATAAAGAGACATGTCTGCACAAATTCTTGTACAAGTATGTTCACAGCAGCTCTATTCACAGTAGCCTCAAACTGGAAAAGCCCAAATGTCCATCCATCAAAACAAAAAGCTGTGGTTTATTCGCACAATGGAATAATACTTAACAATAGAAATGGACACTCCATGAATACATGCAAAATATGAATGAATGTACAAAGCTATTTGAACAAAAGTAATCAAAAGTAAGTGATGAAAGCAAAGGGGAGAAAAAGTGACCCAAGGATCTAATAAACTCTTAACTGCGTTTTCCTACTGCCCGGAACCTTTTGAACACCCTTTATGTTTCATGAGCATATTGCTTTATGAGCTCTGTCTTCCCAAGTGGTAAGTTAGAACACGTACTTACCCAGCCTCCTTTGCAGTTAGCATGAGCATGTGACCCCGCTAATCAGATGTCCCTGCTGCAGAGCTGGATTTGGAGCTGAACAACTGGAGGAAAGAAGCTCATCACAGAATCTGTGTTTGGTGGTGAGAGTGGAGGCTAAGAGGACTTGGCAGTTTCTTGTAACAGCAGTGATTGCACAGTTGCATTGGGCACAGAAGTGGCATGGAGCTGAGAGCAATTGGGATCACAGCAAATATGAAATCCTGTTTCCTCTAGTATTTGATTATGACAGGGGCATTGGCGGCATGGCAGGCTTCTCCTCAGACCGTTGCTGAAGCAAGGTTCCAGGCAGTGTTGATGGAAGCTTAACCTCAAGACAGGTCCTCTAGTCTCTGCAATAAGTTCCCTAGCTCCCCAATATGCTCACCTTGGCCCCAAGTAAACTCCTCATTTCAGTGGCCCACTCCCACCTGTTGCCCCACCCACCTTCTATACCACATTATCCTTCATCTCCTGCAATGATGACTCTGCTCTTCAACTTGCTCAAGTCAAAAACCTGACTCCTGTTTCTCTCATATGCAACAGCTCAATCGTGCAGAACAGTCTGTTGGCCTGACCTTCAAAAGAGACCCAGCATCCAGAATCCTCATCCCCTTCCAGGCTGCCAGCTGCTCCAAGTTATCATTTCATATCTGGGTTTGCAAAGACAATGGGCTAATGAGCTTGTCTCCCTGCTTCCATTCTGTGTGTTATCCTCCAGTTTCAAAACTGCAGCCAGAATGATCCTTCTAGAACTGTTCCTCAGATGTCATCCCTTCGATAAAAGCCCTTGGTGAGTCTCTGTGTCATGTAGAGTAAACACCCAGATCTGCACAGTGGTCTACATTGATGCAAACTTCTAAATGTATGCTTAGACAACTGAATACAATGGCATATATATATGAAAACATCTTGATTAAATAGGATTTGTCTCAAGAATGCAAGGTCCTCCTATTCCTGTGATTCAACATATTAATGATAGAAAGGGAAAAACCATCATCTCAATCAGTGCTGGAAATTCAACACTAATTTATAATTTTTTAAAACTACTTGTATAAAAATGAATGGATGAGAACATCTTTAATTTAACAAAACTGTATACTAAACATGTAGGGAAAACATTACACTTAAGAGACATTTCCTTTCCGGTCAGGAATATAACAGCTGCTATAGAGACACATCATTCCAGAAGTTCTTGTTAACATGCAAAGAAAAGAAAAATGTTGTAAGCAGAGTGAAAAGGGAAAGAACTCTGCCCATCATTCACAGATGAGATGATAATTTATATAGGAAACCAAAACCAATCAGCAAACTCTAAGAATTAAAGGGGAAAAAATTACCACTTTATCACCCATAAGATTAAAATGTCAATAGTAACAATGTTCTTCTATACCTCCATCAAAACCAAGAAAATGTAATATAAAATATCATTTCTAATAACAACCAGAATTACAAAATAGCAATAAACATATTAAAGTTTTCTTTAATAGAAATACAAAATATTGATGAAGAAAATTTAAACCTAAGGAAATAAAAAATAGTTCATGAATGGGGCAATTAAACATCATAAAGATGTCAATTCCCCCCAAATTATTCTGTACATTCAGAATAATTTTGATCAAAACTCTTAAGATTTTAGGGGCAACTAAGCAAACTGACTCCAAAAATGATACAAGACAATGAATCTTAACAAATAATTAAGTTAATGTTGACAGGAACCAAAGTTGGGAACTTGAGAGTTATTACAAAGTCATGGTAGTTAACATAGTAGGTACTGGTATAAAATAAAAAAGACAAATAGCCCAGCCAGCATGGCTCAGCAATTGAGCGTCAACCTATGAATCAGGAGGTCACAGTTCGATTCCGGTCAGGGCACATGCCTGGGTTGCAGGTTTGATCCCTAGTGTGGGGTGTGCAGGAGGCAGCCAACCAATGATTCTCTCTCATCACTGATGTTTCTATGTCTCTCTCTCTCTCTCTCTCTCTCTCCCTTCATTTCTAAATCAATAAAAATATAATTTAAGAAAGAATAAAGACAAATATACTAACAAACCATTATAGAGTCCCAAATCCAAGAGAACTCGGTGTTGTCAAAAACTGGTAAGAGTCTGACATTTTATACTACCTACAAGTTAACAAGTTAGCCTGCCACAATGTTATGGCTGTTGGCAGGATACATGAGATCCCCGGATCGAAGACCACAAAGGACACTTTATTACTCACACCAAGAGCAGTAGCCAGAGTCTCAGCATTGGTGCAAGTTCCCTGGGTCCCCATTCCTCTAGGCCGACAAGAAGAGATCTGGGTGAGCCTGCACACACAGTGGGTTACGTGACGGAAGAGGAACCCCAGCTTGAGGAACCCAAATCTTCACAATGGTCACGAAGACTGCCTGTACTCTGCCCCAGAGAGAAAGATTGTCTGCATTGTACTGGGCAGTAAACAAATCCACTTTTTGTTCTGCAAGGAGTCACTTTCTCTATTTCTAAGGTTGTTTACTATATAAACATCCTCAAAAAGATAATTGCATCCAAAATCTGTCACAGACTCTGATCACAAGACTTATAGAAATGCAAGAGCCACATGAAGAATTGTGTACCAACTGGTTGTATGGTAGAGTTAGCACCACAAATCACTGGGGGAAAGGATAAATTATTTAGTAAATATGTTAGAAATAGTACCTTCCTGTGCAGAGAAAAATAAATTTGAGTCTTTACCTCATTCTTTCTATATCAATAAACTCCAAAGGTTTAAAGACCTAGGTGTGATAAGACTAAAATCTAAGTTTTTAGTGCTTTTTTATTTTTTTTTATTCTGAAGTCATAAATTATTTATCCAATAACACCCCAAAAGCGAAAACTATAAGGTAAAAACATAGATTTATATCAAAATTGTGTTCCTCAAAGTGCACCATTATAAACCTTAACAGGTACACTACAATTTGGGAAGGAGACTTTGGCAAAGTCTAAAATCAGCAAATGATTAACAAGTCGATTGTTCAAATAATTCCTATAAATAGAAAAAAAGAGAGAGAGAGAGAGGAAAAGAGAAAATGAGCAAAGGCTATGAATAGGCAATCCACAGGATAAACGCGAATGGCTAACACATTTCTGAAGGGTGCCCAAGCCGCCAAGAAAGCACAGAAATGCTCCTTCGGGTGGGAGCCATTCTATGTCCCATCCAACTGGCAAGCATTAGGACATCGGAAAGCATTCACTCTTGGTGCAGATGTGGGTGGGGAAATGGAGACCCTCACGCACAGCTGGGGGAATTATGTTGTAGCCATTTGGGAGAGTCATACAGATCTACTTAGAGAATTAATGGCCCTGGAATTCTGCTCCTGGGTAAATATTTCAGAGAAAGCCTCATACATGTCCATAAAGAAACATGTCCTATGGCCTTGCATGTCCCTCTTTCTCTGCCTGGCCCACCCTCACTCATCCTATGAGACTCAACTCAAGCTTGATTCTCCCAAAGCCTCCCCTCCACCCCCTCCACTCCTCCACCTCCTCCACTCCCTCCACCCCCTCCAATCCCCCCACCCCTACCTCCAGCACCCCTTTCCCCAGTGAGTGACTCTCTGCCCTTCCTCCATGCTTCCATCCCAGTCCTGGCTGCATCTGCCTACACCAGTGATAGCAAACCTATGACACGTGAACTCATTTTTTTGGTTGATTTTTCTTTGTTAAATGGCATTTAAATATATAAAATAAATATCAAAAATATAAGTCTTTGTTTTACTATGGTTGCAAATATCAAAAAATTTCTATATATGACAGGGCACCAGAGTTAAGTTAGGGTTTTTCAAAATGCTGACACGCCGAGCTCAAAAGGTTCGCCATCACTGGCCTACACACTGATCACATTGTACATTTGCAGTGGATTTAGGTGCCATCTGCATCTTCCATTAGGCAGGAGTTCCCTTATAGAGCTCATTATATTTTGTCCGTCCTGTGTCTCTAGCATCTCACACTGTTCTTAGCACAGAGCAAGCATTTGGCTGCGTGGAGTACATCAATTCATACAACGCAGGGCCGGGACCTGGTGCCTGGTACTCGCGAGGCAGAGCTTCTTTCCAGCCTTCAGATTCCAGCCTGACTGCAGTATCTCTGCAGGTCTGATAAGGGCAGGGAGGGCTGCCTCCACCTGGGGCTCCTGGGATCGGCAGGAATTCCATGCATCCACTCCTGGCGTATCTTTCTGCGGTGAGTCGGCTAATGGCCTGCGTTGTTTCGAAGGAGAAGACGTGGGCCAGGCCAGGATGTGATATGCACTCGGCACAGCTGGTGTTCGTCAGCCACAGGCCTGGCAGTCTCACTAAACTTCCAATCCTCCTGCTTCCCCTTGTGTTCAAGAATGTGGGGCCCGGCTCCCTCTGGGCTCCAAAAATGCCTCAGGCTGGGTCCTTTGAAATCCTAACCTTTCCTCCTGCCTCTATTCCCTCGGCATCACCACCTTCATTGTAAAATAAATTATGCAAGTGGAAAGGGAAAAGAAACCCAGTGCAGAAATCCCATATGGAGAGCAACACCACGAAATCTCGGTAAAGTCCCGAGCACTGTGCTCAGGCCATTTGGAGGACACATTATCTAGATAAGTATTAACAGAAGGGCCTATCGCAGAAACATTGCCCAAACTACCACCTTTTATTAAGCCCCCAGGAGAACTTAAAACCAGCCCGTTACTCTGATGTCTGGGACGGGCCTGGTTTTGTTTTGTTCCCTGCAGCCAAAGCAAGCTTAAGTCTCCAAGAAGAGGAACCTGGGGGCCAGCACCTTAATGTCAGAGCCCGGTGCAGGGCAGCTTGGCTGCCAGCTGACGCTCAGAGCTGGCCACGTGTCAGTCACTGGGAGCTCCTAGAGAGCAAGGGGGAGGGGGGAGCTCGGTGCTGCTGGGCAGCTCGCTGTCTGCCACTGTCTTCTGTCTTTCTTTGGGAACCAGAGCACCCAGGAGACACCGAGCCTTGAATCTTAGCCCTGCTCCCAACTTGCTGTGTGACCTCAGACAGTTACGTAAGCTCTCTGGACCTCGACGTTTTCACCTGCCAAAAGGGAAGTAAAGGGGTGTCACATCCAGAACTAGGTTATAAGGAGACTGAGTCACCAAATGACCTTTCTGGAGAGGCCGTTCTGGGCCTGGAGTGGCTTCCCAAGGAGGCCGACCGCCAGGTCTGCAGTCCCTTCGCCTTTCTAGCTGTGCGGTTTGAGGGTAATTGCATAACAATTTTAATAGATGAAGCCTTGTTTCTTCATGTATGAAACGGGGTTCAGAGAACCAACCTGCTGAGTGGCATGGGGATTAAATAAGACTTTATATGGCAGCACTCAAAACAGTTCCCAGAGCAGAAGTGCTCAGTAAATATTAGTACGCAGTTACTATTGCTGCCACTTAGCTTGTGTGGTAGGTGGTCCCCAGGGCACCCCCCTCCTGGTATTCACACCTTGTGTGATGCCTTCCCCAGGTGTGTGGGTGGGACCTTGCGAATTTCTCTTAATGAGCACACTACAGTGAAAGTAAAGGGGTGTCGCATCCAGAACTAGGTTGTAAGAACTTTCCACCTTGGGCATCCTCTCTTGCTCCCTCACTCGCTCCCTCTGAAGGGAGAGCTGCCACGCCCTGGGCCTCCCTGTGGTGGGATCCGTGCAACAAGAAACGGAGGGTGGCCTTGAGCTGCTGGGGACTGAGCCCTGCAGTCCACACCCAGAGAAAACAGACTCTTCCAACAACCACTTAAGCACATGTGGCAGAGAGGCCTCCCCAGCCACGCCTTGAAATGCCTGCAGCCCCTGCCTCCACCTGCGTGCAGCTCTTGAGAGGCCCTGAGCCAGAGGACCCGGCTGTGCAGTGGCTGGAGGCCTGGCCCACAGGAACTGGGAGGTGTGTATTGTTGTTTGTTTTAGTATGTTTATTGCTTTAAGCCACCAAGTTTTGGAGTAATTTGTTACACAGCAATGGGTAACGCATGCAGGCTTCTTTTGTCTCCAATGCTCAGTCTTTCTGGGATAATTCCAAAGCTCAGCAGATTTCTGAGACTTCTGTGGCCACCCAGTGAGAACTGGGGTCTATGATAGGCAAGCATTCCTGGAGCTCCTACCACATGCCAAGTACTGCGGGCTCTCCAGGGGAGGCACCAGAGGCAAGGAGGCATTCACCCTTGGTAGACATACTATATAATGGTACAGCTTCTAGCTTATCTGCATGGTGGAAATTCCTCCTATATAATAAAAGGCTAATATGCAAATCGACTGAACGATGGAATGACCGGTCGCTATGATATGCACTGACCACCAGGAGGCAGATGCTTAATGCAGGGGGAGCACTGCTCAGCCAGAAGCCAGGCTTACGGCTGGCAAGTGCAGCGGCAGTGGTGGGAGCCTCTCCCGCCTCTACAGCAGCACTAAGGATGTCCGACTGATGACTTAGGCCTGCTCCCCATGGGCTGCTGGAATGCAAGAGGGCACAGGCCAGACTGAGGGACTTCCCCCCTTACCCCCAGTGCACGATTTTTGTGCACTGGACTTCTAGTGCTATATAATGGTACAGCTTCTAGCTTATCAGTACAGTGGAAATACCATATAACTATACTATATCACTCTATAACTGTTATGCCTGTGTTGTGGAAATACTATGAACTCTACAACATCTGCTGTTTCTATGTGGTGAAAATGCTTTCATATTGACAGCTTGAAATTAGCTATGGTTAGAGTATGACACCATGGAAATCGGCAAATGCCACAAATCAAGGCTTTGGGGGGTTCGTAAAGATTGTGTTAACATTTACCAGCCCACAACTGAAGTTAACCCTTAGAGTCGTTAGTCTAAGAATTCCAGGGAAACGCAAAAGAAAAAAAGATCTTTCCTATGTTGGGAACACAGACGGCTTGAGGCATGGGCTATTGGCACCAAACTCTCTCTCAAAGCCCCTCCTGGCCCTCTGTGCCACAGTACTATACAAATTTCAGAACTCAGTTGCAACCAAGAACCCTGTCTCTGGAATAGCAGAGATCTGGGTTCAAATTCTGGCTCTGACTCTCCATAGCTGATTGCCCTGGTGTAAACTAACCTCTACTGGCTTCCTCATCTGCAAAGCAAAACTATCACCCACCTCCCAGGCTTATGAAAGACCAAATGCATGTGCAAGTACCTAGCACCACACCTGGCACATAGTAGGTATTCAACACACACTCTTAGGAGCCTGCTTCTATATTTCCCGCTGCAAAAGAGAACTGGATTCAGGGTCAGGGGAAGGAAGAGGGTTTGATGCCCAGGTCCAGCCAAAGAATGTCAATGTCTGCATCTTGCACTGTCTACTCTCTGAGCTCATGCTCTATCCTGATACGAGGAAGTTGCATGAAGGGACACTGCAAGAGCTTTTGTCGAGCTGTGAGGCTGTGGCACAGGTAAGACACCACCATTATGACCATCATCATCATTGTCACCATCAAGGGTGATAAGAACATGAGCAGCTTCACCTTTGAGTGCACCAGACACTCAATCCTTAGCAGGTAAAAACAACAAAAGCAAGGCCTTATCTTCTCAGCTCATTGCTGTATCCCCGGGGTGTATCCCATTGTCTGTAACATAGTAGATGCTCAATAAATAGTTTTTAGATGATGAAGGTCTTGAGGACTGTTTGAGCTGGAGATCTTAGCCAACATGATGTCCCAACAACCCACGTGTGCCCATTTTAGAGATGAGAAAGCCAAGTCTTACCATCAGTTAGCAAGTGGATCTGTTTAGCTCCCAGGGAAAGCCAGTCTCTCCAGAACCACATCTTGCTCCAATCTCTAAGGAGAAAGCCACTGGGTCTGGGGTTTCTCTTAGCCGTCAGATTCTGGTCAATTTTCAGAAGACTTCAGAATAATGAGGCATGTTTCAAACGCAGCAGGAAAGAGAGAACTTTCGGGCTGGTTTTAAAGTGTTTTAGTTTAGTTTGATTTTTTAACATTGAGGAAGCACCAAGGTGGTTGCAGGAAAGACGCCTAACAAAAAGGATTTGGGGGCGCGTGGAGTGTGGAGTGAGGAGTCTTGCAAAGCTGAAGACCTGCTGGTCCTTGTTAAAGAGAACAGCACAGCATTCTCCCTTCCCCCAGAGCTCTCGCTTTGACCCTCCTCCTCCAGATCCCCTGGTTTTATTTTATAATCTAACTCGGCTGCAAACTCCCTAGCTATGCGGCTGACTTTTTACAGCCACGACTGGGGAATGACTTCATCTCGGTGAATTTATGGGTCACGGCAGAGGATGGAGCAGAGGAGCTTTAAGGGGGAAATCACAGCCCCCCGCCCCCCACCCCACCGTGATGATTTTCCCAGTCGGCCTCGCACAGCAGTTCCTGCCCCGCTGTGATGAGCTGAGCGGTGGTGCTGGGCCAGAATCCCCTGTGCCTGTGGCCCCCTGGCTGGTTCTGTGAACTGTCAGCAGCACTAGGTGCTGGAGCTGGAGGAGTGTGGCCAAAAACACTAGGGAGGGGTAGGCCCTCTGAGGGACGGGGCGTGGCTGAGGTCCGGTGACTGCTTGGAAGGTGGCGGTTGCTTTAGGCATGAGTCGCCAGTACTCTCTGCCCTTAGTCAGAGCCCCTATGACTCCAGAGGGACTGACTGCTGTCCTCCAAGTGCAGTGCCAATGCCTCGGCTGGCAGCATTCTAGGTCCAACCTGCCTCCTGACCGTTTTCATAGCCACCGTACTCCAACGGGCTCCTAGAGCAGGCGCGCAGCCGGCCTCTGTGCCTTCCAGGTGCTGTTTCCTGGCCTGGAGCACTTCCCTCCCTCTCTCCTCCTGCGCAGGAGCAGGCCCTGCATCTACTTCACCCAGCCCTCTCCTCCCTTCTGTGGCCAGTGCCTGGCGCAGAGCTGGTATGCGCAGAACCTCAGTATAGACATGTCAACAGCCAATCCTAAGACCCCAGTGTCTGACAGAACAAAAGCCCGCCTCCTGAGGCCAGTCCCTGGCAGGGCTAGGACTAGAGCGAGGCAAGCTAGGAGCCTCAGGCACACAATTTTAAGGAGGCCCTCTCTCTCGGGGTCGTGCCAGGGCAGGGCTGGCACCTGAGGATAAGTGCCTCTTTAAATTTTGCACCTCTCTCATCTCCCCTAGTCCCAGCCCTGCTCACTAGCATGCTGTCTGAAACAGAACTTGAACTTATACCCTCCAGTCCAGTGGTCACCAACCTTTCGGACCTCACGGACCACCGGTTGGTGACCACTGCCAGTCCAGTCCCTGAACTTGGGCTCTCAGAGGTGGTAGGACTATAGGGGAGTTTGGGCTCAGGTAGGCCAAGCTCAAAGCTCTGCCTCTTTGCTCGAGGATCTGGGCCCCATGCATAATCCTGAGCTGCAGGCTCCTCTTTGCCCCCTGGCATATGAACCACCCTTCCATCCAGTGAGGGTAAATGAGCGAACATGTGGGCATGGGGTTCGGCAGGTGGAGGCAGGTGAGAGGAACCGGAAAGGCTTTAAAGCTGAATGGGACCCTTGACTGGTTCTAATAACTTACTAGGAACCAGACCCCATGACTGGGACCAAAGATGGCGAGGCATTCACAGATGAGGAGGTGAGCAAACAGGCGGGGCTTCTGCTGTGCTGTCCCCCAATGGGGCGTTAGCCTGTGTTCATCAGGAGAGAGAGGACACCGGCCCCTGGAAGGAGAAGCGTTGCTGGAGGGATTGTGAGCTGCACGTCCAACTTTAAGGGGCAGGTTTTCAGATGGACAAGGAGAGGAAGCCTGTCCCAGGCAGGGAACCAGCTTATGCAAAAGAATGGGTTCACCACAGATCCTGCTGACGGTGAGGAACAGTGAGCAGTAGGTTGAGCTGAAGCAGGGTCAGTGGTGAAGAGGGGTCCTGGCCAGCTCTGTGGCAGAGCCTGGGCCTTCTCTCGGGGGTGGGATTACCTGGCCACATTTCCCCCCCACCCTCACCAGCTTCCTGGCATGGCGCCTCGCTAGCATCACCCACTAGTAGCTCACCCCGCAGGCAGCCCCCTGCCTATCCCTGGAGACACCTGCCCACTCCCCTGCCCACTGCCCCTCGCGTGCCTTCTCTGCCTCTCTCATCCCTTTGGAATAATCACTTTAAGAAAGCCAGGCTGCTCTTTCCTCAGCCCCGGGAGATCTGAGCGCTCCCCGCCCGGGGCGTATTTGATCTGTCTTCCTCCCCATCTTGCCTACTGTCAGGGAAATTGGAATCCGGCTCCAACCCATAACGAGATTAATGTTTTAAAGACAAGCGTGCACCTCAGAGTGGAGTTGGGGCTGCTGCTCTTTGATAATCTATTCAACTCATTCGGTGCCATGGTTAATAGAAAGCTGTGTCTTCTGTGATGATTACAATATACATTAATCAAAGCCATGTTGTGCTGAGAGTTGAAAATAACACTTCCCTTTCTTCCCCTTTGCAGGAAAAATGCTCATCTGCTCAACAAGAAGGAGAAATGCATTTAGAGCTGCAGAAAACAAGCAACAACCTCCTTGGGAAAGCTGGTTCTGAAAACTGGGGGATTATCATTAAAATGCCTTGGTGCTCAGAAAAACCACACAGCAGGGGGCCAGGGGTGAGCTGGGTTCAGAACACAGTGTTTGTAACTGGCCTCGGAATAAGGAAAGAGGCTGGCCCGCCCGTCAGAGTACCGGATGGATGAACATCACGGCTCCTTTCGGCACCACCAGAGTCTGACCCTTACCTTTGAGCACCACTCGAGGGTCTCCAGTCACACTGCCAACAACGGCCAACTGGACACTGTGCCATTTAGTTTTCAAATAAAATGCATCAGGACTGATTCTTCCTGCTTCCCACGCCAGTCCTGGGCCCCTCACAGTGATAGGGAACTGGGAACCAGCACTTGGAGGGCAGAATCAGGAAATGCAGTAGAGGCCCTCAGGACTTGCTCTCATGGGGGTTTGTTTCCTGCTGGCTGGGCCTCGACAGCTCAGAATAATTTCACTTTTTTGAGCATCAGCGTTGTCCTCTCAGGAATTGGAATCGCGGTACTTACTGACCAAGGTCGTGGCAAGAATGAAATCGGCTATAGATGTAACTATCCATAGAGCGGAGTGTGCCATGTAGACACACAGCATTGTCCAAACAAGGCAGCTCCCCTGAGAGGCGGTGTGGGCCCCCGTCGGCCCTCGGTGCCTGGAGGCAGAGGGACCCATTGGAATGCTGACTGCTGCTTGTAGCACTGGGACCGTGAGCCAGTCATTTAACTTTTTGTTCCTTGGTTTTTTCATATTTAGACTGTGATGATAATAGTACCAACCTCTAGAGTGGTGTCTTCGGGCTGTTGGGTGAGCTCAGCTATGTAAACCAGTCAGATCGCGCCTGGACTGGCAAGCGTCATGTGTTTGCTTGCACCACTGTTTCCCATCTGCAGTGACATTTTTAAAAAGTACACACATAAGCCAGGGGTCCTACAATCATGTTTTAACAGCAAGTGCCACATCTGCCTGGTTCACTCGGCTAACCCCAGTGCTGAGCGTGATGTTAGAACATAGGTGAGCTCTAGTTGGTTTGGTTCAGTGGATAGAGTGTTGGCCTATGGACCGAAGGGTCCCAGGTTCGATTCTGGTCAAGGGCACGTACCTAGGTTGCAGGCTCTCCCCAGCCCGGCCCTTGTCAGGGCTCATGCGGGAGGCAACCAATTGATGTGTTTCTCTCACATGGATCTTTCTCTCTGTCTTTCCCTCTCTCTTCCACTCTCTCTAAAAGTCAATGGAAAATATTCTCAGGTGATGATTTAAAAATAATAAAAGAACACAGGTGCTAGATAAAAACCATTGAATAAGTGAACATCAAATGTGACTCAGAGCTTCATGGCAGGCAGGGCAAAAAAGGGAAACATTTTGAGGGAGTCATGCAGGTCTCACCTACTGAGGGAAGGAAAGAAACACACCTTCTCACCAGTGGATACAAACTTTTTCCTGGTACCAATTTTTACAAAGGGTGCTATGCATGAATATAGGCTTGAGGATTGCCAAACACTAATGGGTCATGCCTTCAATAACAGCTAACCAGAGGAGGCAGAAATGTCCTTCATTTGACCTTGACCGACAGCTGGACCATAATATTAAAATACTAGAGGCCCAGTGCATGATTAAATTGTGTGCATGTAGGGTCCCCTAGGCCTACCTGCCATCAGGGCCATGTCCGCCACCCCGCGATGCCTCGCACACTCCGTGGACGCTGCCAGAGCCCTGCAACACTCCCAGTTCCAGCCCTTCCCCAGAGCGCCAAGTGCTGTGTGCACCCTGCCCCCCCCCCCACAGTGGGAGCACCTCTGCTAGCCACCTGGAACCCAGCGCCCATCCCCTGCGCCCTCTTCATCAGGTGGCTCCCCTCCAGCCCCACACGAGTCCTGGCCCATGAGAGGTGCTCCATGCACCTCCTGGTGACCAGTTGTTTGGTCGTGATGCTGTTATTGCATCACGACCACAGGCCTTTTATGATATAGATATCTCAAGGCAGAGTCCTAAATAAATACGGTTAGGAGAGGTGGCTTCTCTGGCCAGCTTCTTAATGTGAGAACCAAACTTAACCATTCCCAGAGTGTAGATTCTTAACCTGCTTTAGAATTTGACACCTGTTTGATGAGTCTAATTAAAAACTGAAGATCTTCTCCCTAGCAAACTATACCTGCACCCAACATTCTACACACACGGATCTCCTGAAGCAATCCATGAGCACTCTAGGCATCTATGAACTTCAGGCTAAAAACCACTCAGAAAAGGGGTTGGAGAGACTGCCCCACAGATCCCAGGTGTGAAACAGCCTTTCAGCTGTGCGGTGGTTGAAGGGCATCCATTGTTCTCCATTGTTTTGGCCAGGCTTAGTGCCAGGGACTGGCTCCCGGCTGAGCTCCTTGGCAAGAGCCTGCAGTGTGGATCGCTTCTATTGCTGATTGAAGGGCAATCCAAATTGTTCAGATCAAAATGGGGAAGTAGTTTAGACAACCCCCTTCCCACCGCCTTCTCAGGGAGTGAGGCCACTGGCTAAACCACCTGATATCACCTACATCCTGGGTGAGGTGGCTGGGAGCTGGGAGCACCAGCAGGCAGAGCAAAGCTTTGCCCAGACAGGACCACCACTGTCCGGGCCTCAGCGCGAGCCATGCCCTGGAGGGACCAGGCCTTTCCAGCAGCAGTGGCTTCCGGTGTCCAAGCCAGAGAAGGGGATGAAGCTGCTTCTGGGGCCCTGGGTAGATTTTAATGCCGAAGAATTGCTGACTCTCTCTGTAGAGATGGGGCCTCTGCTTATCAAACATGAGGACCGGTGTGGGTGTGGTGCAGGTTTCCTACCCTTTTTTGACCAAAATGAGGTAGTTCAGGAACGCTGCCTTTGATCCTTCCCGGAACACTGGGGAGAGCGGCAGCAAGCCAAGAAGTAGCCACCTAAACTCTCAGAACACCTCTGGCCTCATCACTGCCTTTCTCCCCAACACATACAACCTTTCCACCCTATGCTCCAGCTGCCAGCACCCTTAGCTGCCACCTCAGGCCTCCGAGTGGGATGCAGCTTCCACCCCTGCTGGGAGTCCTCCCCTTTCTCCATGGATGGCATCTTGTTCACCCTTTAACACCTGCTTACATATGACCTGCTCTGCAAAGCCTGCTGGGGTTAGGGTTAGGGTTAGGGCACACCCCACGTCTCATCACAAGGGGATCGTGCTGCTCCATTCGAGCTGGTTCTTCATCTAGGACATGGGGACAAATGTCTTGAGGATTTGTGTGAGAACCGTATGTCACCATGCGAGGCCATCAGGGCAAGTCCTCAGATTCCAACAGCAGCCCTATTAGGACCACAGCTGATTAAAAGTCCCCAAGCATCTACACACCATTTAACTCAGTTAATCATCTGATTGTGGTATTGGAGCCAAGTCACCTAACGGCGAATGATTGTCCAAGGTCCCAGGGAGGAGAGATGGTAGAATCAAGGCTCCCAAGCCGGCGGTTTGCATGGCTCGCCTAGCACCTACTCCCGGACATAGGGGACCCTGAAGGGCCGAATGGAAAGGGGGCAGGTTCCCAGGAGGAAGCGTTTGCCTTTCCAACTCCTGCGTTTTACTGGAGGGAGATTCGTGACAGCCTCCTTCACACCCTCCCTCCCCCAGATACATTACAAACGGTGTTGCTGCAGCGAATCTCAAATGAGCACATAATGATCAGCCCTGCCTGGGAGGTGAGCCTGGGCCCACCAGCCAGCGACACTGTTACAAAATTAATCCCCAGAGAGCAGACACCCCCATCCGACTTGAGAGACCAGAGACAATGGAGCCTCCTGGAGGACTCCGGGCATGTCCTGTGGAACAGGCCGGACACAGCTCACAGCACACAAGGTTGCTCCTACAAAAGGATTGGCCACAGCGGAGGGAGGACCACTCTGCCTCCCATGCCCACAAGTGAGTCCCGACCTCATTTCTAAAAGCCAGAACACACCTAAATGACCCCCAACAGGGGTCTTGGCTCTGCTGAGGCTGCTGGGCTTGCTTACGAGCCTGAGGAGATTGGTTTTGGCATCTCCTTCTGGAGGAATGGGGGAGCAGCTTCGGGTTGGAGGGTTAATCTTTATCTACCCACTTGCATTGAGTGCAATGTGCATTTCTTTAGTATGTACCACCTCAGTTGGTTTAATGAGGCATGAGCTGGGTCTGGGAAGCAGGTTGAAGAACCTCTAGCATTCTGGTCTCTGTTAAGGGCAAAGGATGGGATAAAACTAAACATTATATGGCAATGCCTTACACGTATAAGGAGCTTTCAAACCTGCCTGCCAGTTTCATAGCCGTGCCCTCTTTTGATGCTACAGGCAAGCTGGGAGTGAACCAGGGCCTGCATGTAACACAAGGAAGAATGAGAACACTGAGGTGCAGAAAGGGGACCCGCTTGCTGAGGATCGCGGAGGGACTGGAAGAGCTCACAGAGTTTTCACACCCAAAGCTTTCTTAGCAAAGCGTCCTTCCCCCTGAGGCCTGTCCGGGGACAAATGACACTGAGAATAGAGCAGGGGCAGAGGACAGCCACGGGGATGTGTGCAGGCCGCGGAGTGATCGTGTCCAGCCCGGCCTGGCCTGGCCCTCGGTGCCCAGAAGGGCAGAGTGCGGGTCCTGCAAGCCGTGTAGGTGAGCGCCCTGTGAGTCTCCTGGCACCAGCGCGTGGGCGGTGGCTTCTCTCCTTGCACAGACTTCCTGCTCCGCCCAGATCCTGGGTTGGGCTGGGGACAGACTGATTTCACCCCCAGAGAAGCCTGCCTCCAGGAGAGAATGCTTGCAGCCTCGGGCGGAGGCCAGCAGGCCTCACAGTGCACCAGTCACCTTTCACCCATGTCCAGTGCGCTCAGTCATTTTCCAAATATTCACAGGTGTCCTCACTCCTCCTGGAGCAACACAATCATCTTGTGAAGATAACAGGGCAGAGACTCTTTTTTTAAAAAAATATATTTTATTGATTTTTTACAGAGAGGAAGGGAGAAAGAAAGGGATAGAGAGGTAGAAACATTGATGAGAGAGAAACATCGATTCAGCTGCCTCCTGCACACTCCCCACTGGGAATGTGTCCGCAACCAAGGTACATGCCCTTGACGGGAATCAAACCTGGGACCCTTGAGTCCACAGGCTGACGGTCTATCCACTGAGCCAAACCTGTCAGGGCAGGGCAGAGACTCTTATCCCCGCTGGGCAAGTGGCCTGCCCAGGTCCCCAAGCCAATCACAGATAACGGGGTACCAAAGCCCGGTCTCTCCATTCCAGCATTCAGGGCCAAGTGTGGTTTGGATTGGCCAGTGGCCTCCTGACCACCCCTCTCCTCAGCCAGCATTTGCTCCCGAACATAACTAGCCACCACTGATCGGCAGGAGAGAAAACAAAGGCTGGTCATGATATGTGCCGTGCGTCCAAAGCCTC
This sequence comes from Myotis lucifugus, assembly GCF_000147115.1. Classification (NCBI taxonomy): domain Eukaryota; kingdom Metazoa; phylum Chordata; class Mammalia; order Chiroptera; family Vespertilionidae; genus Myotis; species Myotis lucifugus. Next base: position 834,616 of record NW_005871378.1, read on the forward strand.
CCGCTAACTCCCCTTCCCAGGGCTCCACGGGCTGCGCACATGCAACACAGCAGAGGCCCACAGCGGGTCTCGGGGATGTCTCCCTATCCGGACAGGCATGCGTCTCCCCCTCCCACAGCCTTCCACATCACTCTTCTCTAACAACCTGGCTGGAGTATGCTGCTCAGGCCAGAGGGCCAAAGTGAGACAGGCTATTTCCTCCCCTTGAACCTGAGATGGATGTGTCTGCAGCACCTCACCCCATCTGACGTCTTGCACCACCAGGGCTGGAAAACAGGCACCAGGAAAGAGGGTGGGAGCGGGCCTGCTCCGTGCCGACACTGGTGTCAGTGAGAGCAACGTGTCTACTGCTTGGGACAGGAGGGAAAGAGGACATTTCCTGCAAGGTCCTCACTGTTACCGTAGCAATGCTATCCACTAGGAAACACGGCCCGGGGACTGTCATGGGCTGCAGCCCATCATCCAAGCACCCCTCCCCACCCTCCACCATTCCCTCTCCTTCCCCCCTGAGAAGCTCCTAGGAAAAAGTGGGTGAGCTCCCCTCTCCGAAAGCAGAAACCCAGGAATACAATTCAACACAAGCCAGCCTTCCAGGGACTCTGCAGCCTCCCAGGACAGGCGTGAGTCTGCTTAGCGGAGTCGAAAAGCACACCATGTACTCAGTTTAAGAGGTGCCAGGTAATTGCTCCTGGCAGGTAGAGCCGATTGACTTGTCTTTCTTGTTTACCACATCTGGGTTTGGGAAAATAACAGCCAGATGTTCAGAAAGCAGTTTCCTTCATCCTTTACAAAGTGAAACAAAGCACTGTGGTCAGATGTGAATCTGTGTGTGTTTAAAGGCTTATGCTGTTGGTTACATAAATATTTAAAAGATGTCCTATGTGATTACACGAAGGGTCCTAAATAAAGCCCCAGGTGCTAAAGGGTGGGAGACGACTCTACTCGCCGTCCAACACGTTGCTCTTCCTTCTCACTCTTCTTCTCTCCCCTCCCCTCCACCTTCCATCTTGGTCCCGTATTTTCTCTGGCTCTCTTTCCAAGCTGCATGGTGTTGAGCTTTTCAACAAGCAGATGAGTGGAGTTTCAGTCTCAGCTCCACCAGCAAGCATTTGGGCCACCTTGGAAAAGTCGCTGACCGCCATCACTCTCCTGCATCTCCAAGGCGAAAGCAAGATGCTGCCCGTAGCACTGGCGTTCTGGGCCATTCAAAAGGCAACATACCTCAAAGGTCTACTCTCTTAAGGGACTCCGTGCATTGATTCAGTGGCTCAACAAACATTTGTTAAGCACTTATGTGTATTAGCCATTGTTCTAAGATACAAGGAACAGCACCTAAGCCATTGTGGTCATAAGAAACATTGTCAATTGCTTTTCCCGGAAATAAGGACTCTGGGAGTGTCATCCTCTCCCCCCCCCGCCCCCCGCTTCCTAAGACCCCAACATGGCACTCCAGTTTTCATAGGGCAAAATTCCTAAAGGCTGAAGGAGTAGGCAGGAGCCATATCACAGCAGGAAGTCACCTGCGTTCCTGTCCAGTCCTACTTCCAGGTGGCTTTCTTCTCTCCGCTGCCTGCCAGTTGCCCCCGCTCTCCCACTTCCTCTGGGCATCAGGCTTTCTTGTGCTTTTACCTTGGACCCTCTGTGCCAGCTGTTTCCCCTGCTCAGCACCCTCTTCTCTCATTGGCCACCTGCTCATCTTCAAATCCCAGCAAATCGTCAGCTTATCCAGCAGCCGCTCAAGCAGGCCTTCTTCTCTACCATGGAAGCACCTGATTGCAGCTGCTTAGACACCTGGAGGGCACGAGCTTTGTCTGTCCTGCTTGCCTCCACTCACAGAAGGGCCCTGATGCACTCCTGTGGACTGACCCCAGGCGGTTGATCTACAGATCCCTTAGTATATCCTTTGTGTTGCCTTCGTTTTGGAGGAAGAGTTTTGCTTGCAGAGCCCAGAGCAGGAAGGGCCATGGGCTTCCAGCCCAGCCTCAGGGAGAGACTCACCTTGGCTTAGAGAAGGGCCGGCACCACCCGCCTGAGCACAAGCCTTGAACTTGGGCTGAACCCTGCTCAGGAGCATCATCCTGGGAAAAGAAACTGCATTTGCATCGATTCTCCACACAGCCATTCTCTTCAGGGCCATACATTGTTCCTTCTTGACATGGGGCCTGGGGAGCCGTCCCCCCTCCCTCGCTCTCTATGTAAATACAGGCTCCTTGAAGGATATTTATTGGCCTGCAGAGAAGATGCAGGGAATTCTGCTCTCTAGGTGAGTGATAAAAAGGAGCAGTGAGCGGATATGTTCGCCAGCTTATTCACCACAAATCTCTTATTTATGGCCTCATAACCTTCTGCCGGCCTAGGACTCTCCTCCCCACCTGGTTCCTTCCCAGACGGGGAAAGTGCTGAGCTGAGGACTATTTGTCTAAGGTTCCTCTCTGCTTCTGGTTTCGACAGCTGGAGCCGGCCCCATTGATCTCCCTGTGTCTGCGTGGATGGTGATGAGGTCTGCGGGATGAGTCCCTGCTGCAAAGCATGCTGGGCTTATTATGGCCTTGCACCTGATGATTGGTCCAGCCCGTATTTCAACCCCTCCAGCATTCATGGAAGCTCTACTGTGCCTGGCACTGTGGGCCCTGCCAAGAATGGAAAGGATGATAGTGCTCTGTGCACCTCCCTTGGACCTCCTTCTCCAGCTTCCTGAGCAACAGGGAGCAGCTCCCAGCCAGGCCTCGCATTGGGTGCTTTGGATGTAGTGCACTCAGTCGACTCTTAGCAATCCTATCGGGACAGAACACGTCCCCACTCCAAACTCATCATAGACGTCCCAGGCTATTTTTTCTTCATCCCTCAGTGGAATTACAGACCCCTAACTGGGCGTTCTCCGAGGGTCCTCCCACAACAGACAGCACAGCCCTGCTGATGGTGCCTCCTTCCACTGGTCCTCCCATTCCCTGGCTCCATGCCCACCACACCCCCACCGGTTAGGTTTCCATCAGGCCAGGGGATGGGAGGACCAGTGGAAGGAAGCAGATGTACTATTTTATAGACAGAGACTTTCATTTCTGTATCTCCAGCATCAGCTCTGGGCCTGGCCCACAGACACACACGAATAACAAGTGGTACATGGATGAACTGGGTGTTATCTCCCATCGTCCTGATGAGGGGAATAAGATGTGCCTAAGGCCATGGAGCGGGTTATGGCGGAGCCAGGAATATGTCACCAGGACCTTGGTCTGGGCCTTTCCTTGGCATCAAGTCCCCTGCCCGTCCTGGGACCATATCCATCCCCAGAAAATCTCTCTTCCCCGTTTCTAAGAATATGCAAGGGATCCTCATATCCCCATCCTATGGAGGCTCCTCCCTACTTCCCACCCCTTTGATCTCCCCTCTGCCCCCCTCCACATGCCCACTCCTCCCAAATCAGAAACACATGTTTCATTTGACCTTTGTTGTCTGTGACTCCCCAAATGGTGGATTAACCAAAGGTCTCAGGGCCCCCGCTGCTCTGGAGTTCTGTGTCTGGGGTCCATGCTGGGCACGGGCTAGCAGGCTGGGAAGCCAGCCTCATGGGAAGCCCGAGTCTTCACTGGCTACAGCTCCTGGAAGGACAGGAGACCTCATGGGGGCTGGGGAGGAGGGGAGCACCATGCGCTCTCGATCCCCAACAGAGGGGCGTGTACCACTGCACATGAACTCTGACGGCAGGGACAACGAACTACATTTCACAGGAGCCTGGGCTGCGGAAATGCAAGCGAGGGTAAGGCAGAGGCGGATGTGAGAGGCCCTATCAGATGCCCCCACAGTACCCTCCACAACCCCATCACTCCCAGGAACCCCTCTAATGGGGAAGAAGCAGATCTGATGGAGAGGCACCTGGCCAGATATCACCCCCAATGGGAGGAAAGTTGCCCCCAAACACACACACTTAGTGATATTATTGTTAGAAAAGTCCCCCATCCGCTCGGCGGGCATTATGAAAGTTACACGTGGGGCAATGAGTGCCTGCCCCTCTCCACCCCACCCACCACGGCTTTCCCTGGGGGCTGCAACTGTCTCTTTTGGGCTCTGTGGAGCGCCCCTTCCTGTGAGCTCTCTAAGCTAGGCCAGCCGAGGAGCCACCGGGAGGTGTTCTGAGCAGCCTCACTCCATCCCTGACATCCGCGTGCCCCTGGGGAGACACGATTCTCTCAACTGTTTCTTTAATGGGGAAAATAGGACGAACAGCACCTACTGCACAGGAGCCTGTGCACGTGAATGGAGTGATGTCTGTAAGCCTGGGAGCCCCACTGTGCCATGAGGGACAACAGGAGCCGCCGCGGAAAGCACTCAGTGAGCATTGTCTCCGTCGGTCCTCGGCAACCCTCTGAGGAGGTGTTTTGCCATCGCCCCATTTTACAGGGGGTGAAACAGAGAAACAGAGGCTCAGGACTTGCCCAAGAGTGCACAGCCCTTAAATAGAAAGGCAGGAACCAAAACGCATCCTGCCTCCTTGCCTCGTGTGCCTTGCTTTCCTGTGACCAGGTGCCTGGCGCTGTCCTAGCTGAGCACACACCATGTGTCCAGGGCACAGTGTGGGTCAAACACAAAAGACGAAAAGATGAACATGACGTGACTGCATGTTCCCCTTGCAGATAATGAGAGAGAGAGAGAGAGAGAGAGAGAGAGAGAAAGAGAGAGAGAGAGAGAGAGAGAGAGCCCGGAGGGAGACCTCAGTGTTGGGGTCTGCATGTGGGGGTGGGTAGCAGTGAGGAAGGGTTCCTGCAGCAGGTGATGACTGATCTGGGAGAGAAGAATCAGAACAGGTGGGCCAGGCTTGGGGGAGAAAGTCAGGACCTTCCACGCAGAGGAGGTGAGTAAGCAAAGGAACTGCGCCTCTACACAGCCTCAGTGCACAGAATGGCAAGGAGCTGGGTGTGCCCGAATACCGAGTGCCAGGCAGGGAGTGCGGATGTGGATGGAGAGGCGAGCAGGCACCCGGCCACGGAGGGGCTGCAGGAAGGTCTGGGAGTGCAGGCCGTGCGCTGTGGGCAAGAGGGAACTGCAGAAAGGTTTTAAGCAGAAAGAGATGTGGTCAAATTTGTGTTTCTGAGGGATTATTCTGGCTATTTTGTATGGATCAGGGACCAGCCTGGGTCAGGGAGAACTTGGGGAGGTGAGAGGTGGTGAGGGCCTGAGTGGGAAATTTGGGAGCAGTGACAGGAGTGGAGGATTAAACTTGGAGATTAGTTAGGAGGTCGGAGCAGCAGGAAGTGCTGGATGAGATGAGGGAAGTATGGGAGACGGACAAGTCAAGGTGTTGTCCAGGCTCCTTACTGGGGTCCTGGCTGGGTCGTGAGCAGGGACCCACCGAGGACTGCTGATCTGGGCAATCAGGTGATGAGCTTCTGACTCCCGATGCTGGAGGCCCATGGGCTGCTCCAGGTTGAGGATGCCTGGGGGGCTGGGTCAGGGCCCATGGTTGAGCCGAGAGGAGTCAGCTGGAGCTGTGGACTGGGCATGTGCCAGCTTGTCGCTGGAGGCTGATGTCTTGGGAGTGTTGTCGAGCAACAAGAGGAGCCAAAGGCAAAACCCCGGGAGAAATACTAACCTTAACAATTTTTCTTTTCAATTACAGCTGACACTCAATATTATATTAGTTTCAGATGTAAAGCATAGTAGTTAGACATTAATATAATTTATGAGGTGATCCCCCTGAAAAGTCTACTACCCACCTGATACCACACATAGTTATTACAGTATGATTGACTATATTCCCCATGCTGTACTTTGCATTCCCATGGCTCTTCTGTAATACTAACCTTTAAGAGGAAAACTGTGGCAGGACAATCCAGGGAGGGGGCCAGCCTAGTCAAGAGAGAGGAGGGGCAAGGGTTTCAGGAGGAGACAATGGCCAACAAGTAAGGACTGAGAAGTGTCCACTGGACTTGGGACCCCAGGGTCCCTGGACTGTGGCTGAGAATGGGTTTCCTGGAGGTTGGGAACATATGTCAGAGCAAGGGAGACAGCAGACTGGGAGGCAGGAAAGTGGAGACCCGCAGTGCAAGTTCTTTTTCGCCACTGAAGAGGACCATGAGGCCCAAGAGCGGCTGTGTTCTCAGATGGAACCAGCCTCAGCAGGTTCACTGGGTTCACATCAGAGATGCATTGACTGTGAAATGGACAGGAGGTCGTTGACATGGCCTGGAGGATGAAAGGCCAGACCCCATGGGAATGCACAAATGGGATACCTCCCCTCACAGAGCACCTCCTTGGAGGAGCACCTGCCTGGCCGTTCTTTTTACACTGGAGCCCCTGTCACCCCTTCGTTACTTCAATTTTCTCCAATCACTTTTGCTACATGGCATCTCATTTCTGTTCATTTGATCACGGCTTCTCACCAGATGTGAGCTCCAGGAGGACAGGAATGTTCTATGCATCGTTCATAGCTGTGTCCCAGCACACGGAACAGTCCCTGGCACAGTGGGAGCTCAACTAATGTCTGTTAGTGGATGGATGTATTGATAGAGTGGAGAAGACATTCCCATACACAACTGACTGAATCAAGGGGTCATGGGTCCATATTTCGACAGGTGGAGGAAGTGTTAGCAGGGGTGTATTAGAGAGGAACTGGTGGGCATGGCCTATTTGGGAAAAGGCAAGGGGTCCACTATTCCTTCCTTCCCTCTTCCTTCCCTCCTTCCTCCTTTCTTCTTTCCTTCTTTTCTTCCTTTTTTTCTTCTCTCTTCAACCTTCGTGGAGTACATATGATGTGCCAGGAATTATCGAGGCAAAGATGAGCAATACAGACGCTCCCTCCATAAGGAGCTTATAATCCAGTGAGGGAACAGGAGAGAGAACATCAGAGCCCAAACATGATGCATATTACATGGGTCGTGCATTAGGCTGGGGAGAAAAGAGGGTGGGGCAAATGTAAAAGGCCTTGAATGCTGAGATAAGGACTTTAACTTACTGGAAAATAGACTTTTAAATGGAGAGCTATTGATGGTTGATACCAGGGAAGCCTCAGAGCCACCCCTGTGTTGCAGAGGAACTCGGGGGCAGCAGGAGGGCCCGTAAGGAAGGGGACTAAGCACGGGGACAGGAGGCCTGAGGAACTGGTCCCAGTCAGTGCTGGAGCCACTTTCTAGCAGAACCGTCAGAGCCCAGTGGGCCACCTCTTCCCAACTCCTCCTTTAACAACCTCACCACTGACAGCTTACAATTGGCCCTCGTGGGCGCACTTACCCCAGGGAAATGGGTGCGCTTTTTCTTGGCGTGGGTTTCCCCACACATTCACGAGAGGTGGACTTCCAGTGTGACATAGGAACTTACTAACAAGCCGGGCTTCTCTGTCCAAAGCCCTATGGGACTTGTTCAACTCGGACTTTCATCTCCGCTTCCGTCTTCTTTTTTCAGAAACAGACTGTGTGTGTCCTCCCCACTCGGACCATCACATCTGGTTCCATCCTCTGAGTGGAACAGACAAAATCAAGACAAACTGAGAGGGTGAAAGGGCTTCAGCAGCCCTGAGACCGGCTCTGTTTTGTTTTGTTTTTATAGCTTAGAGACCTCTGGATCCTGGGGGATGAGCTGCTGAGCAGCGAGGGAACAAAATGTTTCATCTGTGTGTGGTGTCTGCAGCCAAATTACCTGACCCAGAAGCAAGAGAAGTGGAAGGCAGAGAGCAGGCGAGCCAAGTTCCTCCCTCGGCCTCCCAGAGCTCTGGTCCTCAGCATCCGAGTAAGGAGCGCAGCCAGCTGAGCGGGAGGGCCACGCCAAGCACCAGCTGGGAGGCGGGCTGCCCGGAGAATGGGCTCAGTGAGCGGTTGTCTCTGGGCGCTGCCCTCACATGTCTGCCCGGGGGTGTGGCTGCTTCATGTGTAGGTAAAACACAACAGTGTCTCCCAGGGTGACAGGAAGAAAAAGGGGATCTGCAGGGATTCCATAAAGCTATTGACTCCTGATTTAGTTATAGTCCGAGAGTGGAAACAGGCATGATGGTTGGACTGTCAGTTTTGAGGAAATGTGGACTCCGAGCAGAAGTTTGGGGGGCAGGCTTCACAATCAATGCCTGCCGAAAACGCCCATTGCGCACAGGGGCGTGCGTGTGGATGCACATGCACAATTAATCAATTAATAGTCAGAACAGTGGCCAGGTGTCTGCAGCTAAACAGGGCTTCCTGCTTTCACATAGCTCCTCCATCCCCCCTCCCGTCCGCTGCGAGGGAGGCTCGTTTCTAGTGTGTGTGCCCTAAAGGTTGCCCAATAGATGCACGCATTTCTAACACCTAGCATCACCGGTGCCCCTCCTCACCTTTCATTCGTGTTCTGCTCTCCTGTCCTCCCTCCTGATTTTCACTAACTTGTTTCTTTGCTCTAAACCTGTCCCTCTCGTCCACAGTCCACCTGTCTACTCCTCCCACTGCCCCCCTTCATCTTCTTTCCTTCCTCTCCCTTTTTCTTTGTGGCTCCTGCTCCCTTTTCTGACTCCTCTTCTCTCCTCCCTTTTCTCTTCTTTCCGTTCTCTCTCCTTCAGCAGTCCCTACCTCTCAAGGTCAACAAGCAACTCTGCACAGAGCTTCCCTCAGAAGAGCTCACTTGGCTTTAATTAGGATCCTTTCAGCAGCCCTGACCCCAGACAAAGCCCTGCACTCGAGCTGCCTATTTCCTTTGCTCTATCTTGTCACCTCCCTCCTCTATGCCTTTAAGAGCAAAAATCCAATAAAAGAGATTTAGAGTAGACATATGGAAGAGGAAAGGATGGAAGACATCCCCCCTCCTCCTCAGCAGTAGAGATGAGAAAACTGAGACTGGGAGAGATACCGTGACATGCCAAGGTCAAGTAGCCAATGAGCGGCAAAGGCTGGCGTCAGAACCCTGGCTCCCCAAGCCCCTCCCCATGAGCTGCCCCCTGGACCTGGCCATGGAGGGACTCCTTAGAGCATTAAGGGCACCCCTCCCAGGACCAGACTCTGCTTAGCAACAGTGCTGACATTTTTCCAGACATGCCCCAAGGCATCTTGGGAAGAAGCTACAAAGTTAAACAAAAACAAACGGTGCACTGGGTAATTGCACACACTCCTATTTTCTTAACATACCGACTGTATCTTGTTAAGGGAGGCTTCTGAACGTGGACAGAGAGAACCTTGTCGTCACCCATTAAAAATGTCTAATTTCACACACTGTCATGCAGCTCCCCATCCAGCTGGCTCTCCACCGAAAAGGAGCAAAGGATTGCATCTGGGCACGTAGCACGTAGGTATTTTGCACAGGGAATATTAGACCGTACTCTAATTGGCTTGCATATTTCCATCTTCGGCAGACTTTTAATTTATCTAAAACTGAGACCTGGCTATTTCAGACAATGCCATCTGCCCGGTGCAGACGTGGCACTTCGTCTTACCTGAGTCTGTCCCATCTCCAGTCCTCAGTTTTCCCAACTGTAAGTCGAGAGTGGACTAGAGTCTCCAAGGACCCATTCAGTGCTAAGCTTTGTTGTTGCTCAGACTTGCTCTACACTTGCCAAAAACTTAATGGCACAAAAACGCTGAACAAAAGTCTGGTTTTTGTTAGAGCCTTTGCTTACAGAGCCGTCTCCCAAATCGAGGACCTTCCTGATGCTTCTTAATAAGCCAATCCCTTAAAGAAAGATGAAAATTATAAGATGGAACCTCTGGGTGCACTCTGCTCCCCATAATGAAATGTGCAGGAGGACGAGCATCCGGTTCAAGGACTTCATACAAGTTATAATAACTTAACAGTAATAAGCTAATAGTCAAATGGAATTAATAACAGGAATGTGGCCATTTAAGCAGTGAGATGGCCCTGTGTCATGGAATTTTTGCAGCTAAACCCTCTCGAGTTTCTATAAGCTAATAGCAATTAGCTCCTGAGTTAATGGCAGCTGCGGTCATAATGAGATTGGAATTGATCATTTAGAAGCAGGCGCCCATCAGATGGTCTTATGAGGCATTTCAGCATAAAGCACTGCCGTGACCCCTCCTCCTCATCCCTTTCATGGTGACCCCATCTTTTCTAAGGTTTTCTGGACTCAGCACACTCCTTTCCGTGCAGCACTCAGCTCTCTGGGGCCCCTGGAGTGCAGCCCCATCAAGGTGGGTTGTGCGGCCTGCAGACCAAGAATTCTGAGCCTGTGAAGAATGGATTCCACTCAGATCCTGCTGCACAAACCCTTCTCTGGGCAGGTACCTCTTTGAAAGGCTAAGTCCATCTTAGCTTCAGAGTCTATTCCTGGATCCACCACTTCTCTGATCTGGCTAGTGGACTAACTTCTCTGAGCCTCAGCTTCCTTAACTGTAAAATGGGGAGCATATTATCTACCTCGTGGGGTCACAGTCATGAGATAATAAGGAAATCTATGTAAAAAGGCCTTATATAGTACCATTCATAAAGAGATGCTCAATGAATGTGTTTTTTCTGTATTGGTTAGCTTTTGCTATGTAACAAATCATCCCCCATATGTATGGTTTAAAATAATAATTATATTATTTAGCACATAATCATGTGGATCTGCTGTGTATGTGTGTTTTTATCTAGATGAGGAATCAGTTAAAATAAGAGATATGAACATGCTTTATAAAACATAAAGCACTGCAGCACTTCAAGACATTGGGGGCAGGTGTCTTTTCCAAGCATCAGTTTTCTGCATATATTCATAGGCATGGGTTTGTCTCGATGCCCCTCCTACTCCGTTGTCTGGGATGTTGGAAAGCATTGTGGTCCAGAAGCAGTTTTCTGCCAAATGGAGAGAAAGGGGAGGGGAAGGTGTAGCAATAAAGTTCCCTATGTCCTTTCTGTCTTTGGATGTTGCTGGAAATCCAATACATGGGCCCATACATAGATACCTTTGAGCCAGCTCTGAGGAGTCTGAACAAAAGATAAATAAAGTACTTAGGACTCAATTCCAAAGCTGTTTTCCTCTCTTATTTAAAGAGCACAAACTCTTTTCTCTGGAGGATGAAAGTCAATATTTGAGTAAAAATTGAGCCTCACACCATCCCTATCAAAGGGTTTGAGCAAATTTTATGGCTGAGGGATGTGTGGAGAAATCGAGGCAAATACTAACACTACTACCTTTCCCATTTTAAGTTCGTGAAGGCTGCAGAGGGAAGCTAGGGAGAAAAGCTCCCTTCTTTCTGGGTTTACCTGAGGGTATTTTCTCTCTTTGCCCATATGTCATGGAGTATTTGATCTGAAGGGACGCGGGGCCCATCTATCTTGAGAACACACCACTTCCTGTCATGCCTAGTGTATCAGTCAGCATAGTCTATGTTATACTTCAGTAACAAATAGCCCCCAACTCTCAGTGGCCTTCAGCAACAAAGGCTTATTTCTCACTCACATTATATGTCCTTCAAGATCTGCTGTAACTATATTCTATGCCATCTTCCTTCCAGTACCAGGTTGAGAGAGCAGCCTCAACCTGGGGAGTTGTTAGTTTTGTGTCAGAGGGAAAGCAGAGTAGAACTCTAGCTCTTAATGCTCCTGTTCAGAAGGGGCACACCGCTTGTGCTCACGTTTCATTGGCTAAATCAAATCAAATGGCCAAGCTTAATGGGGTAGGGAGAAATAATCTTCCATGGAAAAGATCGGCGAATATTTTAAACAATAATCTAATCTAATACATATGGCCTCTGCGTGGGTCTGCCTGGTGCTGGTGTTTAGACAAGGGTGTGGGTTTTCCAGGGCTGGGCTGGAATGGAGGGGGAATGAGACCCAGGAGTACCGACGGGGAGGTGGGAGGCCCTCTGGTTTTGCTCTGTCTGCTTCAGTCTCCAGCAGAGGAAATTTTAACAGGCGCTTCCATGAAACCGTTTGCTCATGAACTCCACAAATTTCCAGACATTTCATCTTGAAGCAGCCCCAAGAATTGCTGGAGGAAAGCCAGCTGCCTGGGCTGTCTGGCCTCCTCTGAAGGAGAAAATGTCCCCTCCTCCCAAGGTCACCCAGGGCAGGAGGCTGAGTGCTGTTTGGAAAAATGGGATGGGGTGAAGTTCTGTGTAGGGCCATCAGTCACCCCAAAATCCCCTCCACTGGGGCCTGAGCCCACACACTCTGTATCAGAGAACCCTCGTTCTGCTTCATTGTTTTCATCAATCAAATGAGGGTAATAGCATCAGGGCTGCCTTCAGACTGAGATGGGAAATTTCTCTGAGAAAGAGTAAATAGTAGTTTGCCTCATGCTCCCAGAAGTGTGATAAACACGGTGCATCTGCTGCTTCCTGTCCCCACCTGATTCATGAGGACTCAGAGAGAGGGGAAGCCTTCACCTCCAAGATCTCTAAAGGTGGCCATGAGGCAAGGAGAGTGGGCGCATCTCCAGGAGGCAGAGATTTTAGCTCAGATGAGAAACACTCTAACAAGGCCAGAGCCACAGGGAGACGGACGGGGCAGACCAGGGAGATGATCATGGTGGGGCATTCCCTCCATGGTCTTCCAGTGATGCTGTAGCTGGCGATAGGCATTAGATGGATGTTGGGATTGAGTGCCCACGGATCATGGACTCTCAGATCTGCACTATATTGAGGGTGCAGTTCTGAGGTCCCCTGACTCTGATGTCATGGATGAAACCGTAAAAGGCCGTGCAACGTTAGGTGTAGCACATGCTCTTGCCTGACCTCCCTTTTGAAGTTCCTTCACTCCTAAAATTCCAGAAGGCCTAAATTCTTATTTATGCCCAGCCCTTAGCATTTCTTCCAGGTCTCATGGAAATGAGGTATCCACCCGTGGGCTGGTGGCTTTCTGCCCACAGGAAGCAGGACATGCCCCTTGAGCCCCACCAAGGCACAATGAAGCATTCTGGGGGGACACTGTGGCCCCTCATGGCTGGGGAGCAGTGATGTACCAATGCCCAAGGTACTGGACTGTCCCCAGGAGGAAGGACAGTGGCAGCACTGTGGATAGGTTGGGGGCGGGGCATATTGTTAGGAATGGATCATGTCACAGCCTGGATGTGCTGGGCATACAGAGGGCTCCGTTTTTCTAATGATTTTCTTGCACTGGGGGCAGTGTGGTTTCTTCCTCCCCCTCCTCCTTTATCATCATCATTTTCTTTCTTAGCATTGAAAATAGCTTGGGCATTCCCTGAGGTCTGTCAAGTTCACATGCCCCTGGGGTCCCCTGATGGTCCTGTGAAGCAGCCGGAGTTGGGAGCAGAGTCCTATCTGGTCAGTCAGCCAGCTGTGGCTCAGAGGGAGAGAGGTGTGCACCTTGCCCAAGCCCTGGGAAGCTGCCACCTCATTGAGGAACATGCTCTTGAATGTCCAGGCATCCCTGCCCTCCACACTGGAGGAGGAAGCTGTCAGGGCTCGGGGGCCAGGCGCTGTACTGCTGTGTGACCATGAGTATGGCCCAGGTCACTGCCTCCCACTTTCAAACGTGCCCCTTGCTATATCTCAGGCGAAGAAGAAATGAGTAACTGCACAATGTGCCAAAGTACCCAAGGCACCCTGTCACTGTCACCGCCGTCGTGTGGGTTTATACTCCCCTCTGCCTGTCTGGTCTGGCCGGGTCCACTGGGGGTGGACCTGCAATGACACAGGCCCCTGCAGTGCAGGGTTTGCGGAAAGAGAAAGGCGGCGAGCAGGGCGGGCCCTCCGGGAACAGGGCTACCTGCTCGGGAAGATGGGGAAGCAAGGCTTTGCTCCCCTCCAGCATTTAAGTTGCTGTGTGAACCTCAGCAAGTCACTTCCCTTCTCTGGGCCTCAGTTTCCCCACCTATAAAATTAGGGTTTAAAAAGCCATAGACTGGAGTTTCCCTATTTTGAAATATATGGACACACTTGCCATGACTGCAGCTCCCCAAAGGGGGACCTCAGCAGCCAGTGAGCAGTCACTGGGGATAAATTAATGTCACCAGCCCTGCTCTGTGCCTCCACCTGCTCTGAGCCTGTCCCTTTGTAATAGTGGCATCTATCTCCGACTACCCTCTGTGATAAGCACTTTCAGTACCTCAGCCACCGTGTGGGAAAGGTATCACTCCCCTATTTTACAGCTGAGAAAACTGAGGCTCAGCAAGGTGCAGTGATCCGCCCACAGCCACAGCTGGATTCCAGTGCAGGGGTGATGGGCTGTGCGTCCCGCCTCGAGCCCGCGCTGCTGCTCTGGGGTCCAGCCAGGTGTTGACAGTTCCTCCCTGAGAACACAGACAGCTGAGCTCCCTCTCCTCCTTGCTCTGAACCTGCCGCGAATCAGGACAGACAGAGGAACAAAATAAACGGAGACCCAATGGGAGCACAGGGCTTCCAGTGGAATCATTTTGCTCAGCGGCCTCTTGTCTGCAAGCTGCCCCTCTTAGGAGCTTCAAAGAGAAACCAGCTCCCAAGCAGGGTCTTCTGCCTGAGCCAAAGGCCCTTCATCTGGAATATTAACACACCAGCAGCTGCCAGGCTGGTGCCTGCCGCCGATCACACTCCCACAGAGATACCTCCTGGGAACGCGCCCGGAGGCTCCAGGAGCTGGTGGGCCCTGCGCACATCCCTGTGACCTTCTGTTTGGCTGTCCCAGAGCTTCCTGCGGGTCGCCAGCCAAGCGTGCCTCAGGGGGGTACCTCTGGGGTAGGACAGGACCACTGACTGCAGAACCACGCCCCCCCCACCACCACAGGGGACTGGTCCTTGATGCTTGGGAAAGGTGACTATGAAGACCTTCAAGATCCAACCCACATCCCACAGCGAGCACAGTCAGGCTGGGACTCAGCCACATCTTGAAGAAAGGACACCAAAGCTAGAGCAGGAGACATAGCTCAGCCGCGTCAAGGCTGTGTAACCTCAGGCAGCCCCAGACCCTGCAGACCTCAGGCTTCTCTGGGCACAGGGAGCAGGTTGGACTTGATGCTCTAAGTGTCCCCCAGATGGAACATAAGATAGTGATGCCAGGGGAGCACTGGGCAGTCTGAGGCCTTGGGTTCAAATCTGGACTCTGCCACAGGACAACCTTTGTCCCTTTGCTGAGGCTCCTATGGCAGCAGGTTTGTCATGAACTAAGATGGTCACTGCAGGACCTAGAGGAGGCCTCTCTGTGGACTCACGGGACATTTGCTGACTGAGATTTCATTCACTACCTGAAGCCAATGCTGAAATCCAGCTGGAAGCGATTCTGCTTCCTCTGAGCTACACAGTTGAGAAGGCTAGTGGTTTACAATTAATCACAATAAACAGTAATGGGAAAACGCTTCCTGGAATGTCACAGTGCAAAACAGCTTGCACAGGAACACCTTGTTCTGTAAGGTTAGCGGTTTTATGCTACCAACTCTCACGGCCACCCCTGCCAACCTGTACTTCAGTCCCTGACACATAGTAGGTCTTAATAACGGGTGCCCTGCTTTGCCCTCTTAGTGGAAATTTGGAGGAACCACTACATAGTGACAGTAACAGCAAACACTTACTGGCAATTAACACATTGCAGTTACTGTTCCAAGTGCTTTATATATTTTAGTTCACTTACTGCTTATGACAACTTCGTGAGATGGGTAATATTTCAGAGAGAATTTAAGAAACTCGCCCAGTCACCGAGGTGCTAAGTAGCAGAGGCGGGATTTAAACGCAGAGAATGTAGCTTGAATTTGTTCCTCAAACATGAGGCCAGAGGCTTTCAATCTTCATCGGCATCACAACCACCTGGTGGGTGGTGGCAAGCAGAGGCCTGGGCTCCATCCAGGATTTTCTGATTCACCAGGGCTGGGCGGGGACTGTGAATTTGCATTTTTCTCAAAGTTCCCAGATGCTGCTGGTCCGGGGACCACACTCCAAGAGCTACTGCTTTGGCCATTCTGCCTCAGCGTCAAAGGGAAACAGCTCTGGTGAACCCCAAGGCCACCTGAGGCTCCCGGATCCCAGTCTTTCCCAAGTATTATCCACAGAAAATACTCCCACTGGTTTCTGATAGGCATTATATGGTAAAAATGGGGGTAGATCAAGTCAAGTATGTTTAAGAAATTGGGTTCAATAGATTTAAACAGGTTTCTTTGCTGATTTTCTACGTTGTGTTTGTTTATATAGTATTCAAATGTACTGTAACGTACTTCAGCAAATTTTCTAAACACTTCTGACCTCAGTATCCAAAGTAGCTCATGGAACAATGCCCTCCAGAAAAGCCTTGGAGAAACACTGGCCCAGGCCGACGCTCTCCCTCCCCCGTATGGGAAGCCTCAGAGGCCTTCCCCGGGAGGCCTGGCATCCAAGCTGAATATTCTGGGTTTACTAAGACAGTCTTCCCGATGAACTCTGTGAAGTGGGTCTGAACCAATATGCATTACACAAGGAAAAGACTACCCCTCCCTCTTCTCAAACCCAATGGATCACACCTCAGACCTTCTGCAAGTTCCTGAAGCAAATACTGTTGTTGCTTAGGCAAGACTATAGGGATGTTTCAGTGCAACTCCATTACAACTTTCAACTATTCCAAATGTATATGTCCTTAAGACGCTAGGTAGGCACACAGTGTCATTCTCGGTGAAGGGGAAAGACCAGGGTTTCACGCAAGCCCCAGGGAGAAAAGCTGAGCTCTATTTCACAAGTCTCTCGTGAGCATTTATGCTGCTCCAGGCACTGGGATGGCAAAGAAGAATAAAGCAGGATCATTGCCCAGAACATGCTCACAGTGTGGTCAGGGAGGCCACCTGGCCACATAATCTATGTCAAGGTAGGCTGCAGTGAGCAACAATGAGCATTTGGAGAACGAAGAGTCACTTCTCATTAAAGATCAAGGACTTATGTCAATAGACACATCATATTCTGGGAAAGAATCGGCTTCCCCCCCCCCATCTAATCAACCACAACACCTTCTTCAGAGGTGTGAGCGCTGGGGCCAGTGAGCAACAAGATCTGCAGATTGTGAGCAAATCCCACATTGTGACAGGCAGCAGAAAATTTATTTTCTCTCTGGTCCAGGCAAGAATTGGGTCTCAGCCACAGAGAGCACCAGGAGAAGATCAAAACAGTAGAGTATCTTTGAAAGACCTTGATCTCTGGAGAAGCCAGAAGGACCTCTTAGGCCAGCCTGAGTACTCCTGAGAGAACCTGCCGGTCTTTCTGACCAACCTGACAGGTGGGCTGCACAGGTGAGCTGGGTCCTCACCATTCCTGTGGCTAAGGAGAAGACATGAAAACAAAGAGGCTTCCTCTGAGTGCCTCAATCAATGTGGGATCTGACAATATGCCAGCTACAGTTATAAGAAGCCTTGACTGGGACTGACTGGGGACCTGTTTTCAAGAGGACTCATTCCCATGGTTGACGGTAGGAAGCCTTAGGTCCTAGGCAGGAGGCCTCCATTTCTCACCATGCAGATGTCTCCATAGGCTGCTTGAAGGTCCTCAAAATATGGCAGCTGGTTCCCTCCATGTCAGGTGATCAAAAACATACAGCAAGAAAGAAGCTCCGGTGCCTTTAATGGCCTCGTCTCAGAAGTCACACATAGTTGAT
Source organism: Myotis lucifugus (assembly GCF_000147115.1). NCBI lineage: Eukaryota > Metazoa > Chordata > Mammalia > Chiroptera > Vespertilionidae > Myotis > Myotis lucifugus. Next base: position 852,034 of record NW_005871378.1, read on the forward strand.
TCTTCTACTTTCTACTCCTTAGAAGCAAGTCCAGCCCCACACAGGGAAGGGAATGAAGCTCTATCTTATGAAGGGAGGAGTTTCAAAGAATTTTTGTACTTATTTTAAAACCACCACACCATGTATGGACAACAGTAAAGGAGGAATTTGAGCCATAAAAATAAATCAGAACAGAGACTGTGGGAGACTGAAAGACAGAGAATGAGAGAGAGAGAGAGAGAGAGAGAGAGAGAGAGAGAGAGAGAGAAAGAAACAGCAGTGAGTAATTAACCTATACATAGTTAAATTTAAATGGATAATTATAGTTTCTTGGAATGTGTAATGAAAGTGCTAAAAAAGATCCTGAAATAGATATGACATAATATTAGAGGGAAACCTAACAACAGTCTGGAACTAATTACAATAAAACTGTCTTGGGGAAAACTGGGATTTGGAGGGGGCAGAGAGAAGGTACAAATAAAAGTGTCCTAAAATTTTCATCTGTAAGAAGAGTGGGAAATTAAAAGGATTTTGAAGGCCATACAATATTGGAGTGAAGGGAGAAGCAGAAGGGGAAATATTTGGCATTTTGTTTTAGTAAAATAGAGAAACATGTATTTCATTATAAGTGTGGGGAAACAGAAGGAAGCCATTAGAGGAATAGAAAACAGAGTAGGAATTACAAATACAAAGGGGAAAGAAGAATGAAGAATAACAAACACTGCAAAAAATAAGGAAAAGAAAAAAGAAGAAGAAAAATAAAATAAGTAGGAAACATAATACCAACTGAAGGAATAAAACTGTAAAAATATTGCTGCACTAATAGTGAATGGAATAAATTTTCCTATTGAATGATAGGGACTCTCCAATTGTTGTTTTAAAAAACAGAAGGAAATGAAAAAGATTTCTATATGATAGAAGACTTTGAATAAGGTAGTGATGAAAACAAGCAAGGCAAAGGTGGGAGAGTCTCTGTGGCACATTTGGGGACCTGAAAGCCTGTCACTATTCTTGTTAATATTGTCCCTTCAGTCGTTCCTTACCCCATTGCTGCCAGTACTGTCAAAAGTGAGCATGCAACCCTAGCCAGTTTTGCTCAGTGGATAGAGCATCGACCTAAGGACTGAAGGGTTTGATTCTGGCCAAGGGCTCAATCTCCAGTGCGGGGTGTGCAGGAGGCAGCCAAGCAGTGATTCTCTCTCATTGTTGATGTTTCTCTCTTTCTCTCCCTCTCCCTTCTTTGAAATCAATAAAAATATACTTTTAAAAAATGAACATACAACCAGAAAAAAATTTAAAGTACTCAAACTGAGTGCTCATATTTGTTTAAAAGAATCTCAGAAATCAATACCACAGAAGAGTTACAGAGAATTGCTTATTTTCTTTATTTCAACCCAGCTTTAGAGAGCCTAGTGACTATTTTCTTTGAGGTTTCCTTCTGTGCACTTGCTATGACTGAGTCCTTGATTTAGCTCTTCATATAAGAGATAGTCTCAACTGGTTCAGAGCCTCTTTGGATATCAGAGAGTTGCCATAAAATTCATCTTGTGTTCTCCCTTTCCCTATGTCCCAGTAGTGGAGGGAGTGGTGGTTGTTTGCAGGAATGTGACATGCTGGCATTTGAGTAACAGGAGGTCAGCTTTCAAACATTATTGGCTTAAGACACAAACTCCTGTGGTTGGACATGGCTTCATTTCCAATTGTTCTAGCTTATTAAAAAAATTAAAATTTCAATATAACAGAATACAGTTATTTGTTTTAGATATTTGTTTTGCAACTGCTAAGTGCTAGGCACTGCACCAGTCTCTGGGCACACAGAAGTCCACAAAATTGAGGAAGGCTTACATTCTAGTGAAGGCAAGAGGCAATAAATATCATATCATAATTAATGTAATGCAATATAATAATGAAATGCTGGTAGTGGTCAGTGCTATAAAGAAAAATAAAGCAGGGCAGGAAGCCAGGGACTATCTGTTATTTTAATCCACCAAACCATAGACTTGGGGGCGGGGGGAGTGGAAGAGGGCATAAGGGAAGTAAATGGTGATGGCAAAATAAAAAAGAAAAGAAAACCCACAGGCTCATTAAGGATGTATGTAGTCCCTGATTTGTTCACCTCTGTGACTATAGGGCCTCAGTTCAGACACCGTTGGTGTGTAATGGTTGTACAGAAAAGCAAATGTGGATAAAAAACACAGTTAGTTATAGATTTGTGCTTATTCATTAAGTGGCAGATAACAGGTAAGATGGAACCAACATAGGTTTTGAGCTGACGTGATCAAATATGTGTTTCCGGGAGGTTTGATTCCAATCTCCGTGGTTAGGATGAGTGAGAGTTGGTGGGTAGGGGCAGGGGAGAGCCACACCGGAAACAAGACTCCAGTCTTCTGGGGCACCACCGTCCAATAGAACTTCCTGCGATAATGGAAGTGCTCTATGTCCTGCTGCCCCACCTTTCCTCTTGCCCATGAACGTGCTGTGATCATGAACAAAGAGCGCTCCTCTGTCAGCCCTTTAGTTCCCCACCTGGAGGGTCACAGAATTGGAGCCTCATAGTCTCCCTGGAGGAAATGCCCCAGGGGCAAGGCACTCCCTCCCTCTCCCTTCTCCCCACCCCCATTGGGAACTGTGGATCCTGGGGGTCTGTGCTTTCTTTCTTTCTTAATATGTTTTTTTTAAATTGATTTTAGAGAGAGAGGAGAGAGAGAGAGAGATAGAAACATCAATGAGAGAGAAACATCATCAATCAGCTGCTTCCTGCATGCTCCCTTCTGGGGATTGAGCCCACACCTGGGCATGCGCCCTGACCGGAAATCGAGCTAGTGACTTCTTGGTTCATGGGTTGACACTCAACCACTGAGCCACACTGGCCAGGCAGCCTTCTGCCCTTTCTTGAAGAAAATTTTCTGAGAGTGTTGGACTAGAGATGAACCCTCTGCTTCTTGGTTCTTCAAAGCTCCGCTTTGCCCTTACAATGGGCTTCCTTCGTTTCTCACCACAGTGAGCTGTGTGGGCAAAGGACCCCTCTTTCTAGAAATAGTCACCATCTGTTTTAACCTTTATTATGCCAACTGTGAAATGAAAGCGGCCTGGGCTAGAGGATCAAAGTAGCACTGAAAGTGGAGGGTTTGCCCCAGGGCAGAAGGCCATTGAATGTCAGCCGATTTGAGTTAAAAAGGTTAAAAAGCGCTGGGGTGATAGACTTCTAGGTTTCCCTTCAGGCAGTGGGAGTTGGTTCTGCGGGCATGGGGCTGGTGCCAGCGAAGGCACATACCAACATGTGAATTCTTTGGAGGCTATTCAGGGAAAGAAAATTGGCAAAATCAGTTTTTAAGTTATTGAGTGGGTACTTTAAGCATTACTTCTCTGACAATTGAGTGTAAAAACCAGTCACCGAGAAACTATTTGTTGGATGAATTTAATGAATGAAATAATCATTGAATCAATGAATCCACAAACAGTCCTAGGCATGGGGCTGTCACATCAAATCATCCAGGACTTGGGACAGAATTCGAGCTGGAAAAAATTCTAGAGATGGCCCAATGCAATCCTCCTTTCACAGACCAGCAATTTGAGGCTATAGCAAGTGAAAACTTGGCTCAGGGTCACACACAACTCTCAGCACCAAATGATGTGAGGCCAGTGTCTGCTGTCCTATCTGCCATCTTCAAAAGAAAGCATGTTAATAAAACTCATGGCATTGAATTTTTGCATATTTGCTTTAGAAGTATCAGTACAGACATTGAATAGAGGACTCTGTTGTGCTTCAGGGAACTGGTAGCATCCTGGCACTGGATAGAGGGTCCTTAAAGTCTTCCTTGGTCACCTGGACTCAAGGACCTATCAACGAGGGCTTGGGAATCAGACCCCTGGGTGAGTCCTGGCATCACCCCTTTAGAAACTGTGGTAGCCAATTAGACAGGCATGAGCAGAGGAGGAAAGATAGGCCAGGTACAGAAGGTCACCAGGGTGGAAAGCCTCGGGTGCCTAGCAACAGGCAAAATGGAAAACAGGACCTCACCCCAGGGTGACCTTTCCTCCCCTAGCATTCGCTGGTAATGTGGTTTAGACCCCCCTGACCTTTCATATCGCTGGTCATGTGGTTCAGACCCTCTCCTGACCTTTCCTCCCCTGGAATGTTGCTAGTCATGTGGTAGAACCCCTTAGAGCACTGGTTCTCAACCTTCTGGCCCTTTAAATACAGTTCCTCACGTTGTGACCCAACCATAAAATTATTTTTGTTGCTACTTCATAACTGTAATGTTGCTACTGTTATGAATCGTAATGTAAATATCTGATATGCAAGATGGTCTTAGGAGACCCTTGTGAAAGGGTCGTTTGACCGCCAAAGGGGTCGAGACCCACAGGTTGAGAACCACTGCCTTAGAGGAAAAACAAGGGGTCCAGAGAATAGCCTCCTATGACCCCCATATAAGCCCTTGTACAACCACTCCCTTGAGCATTAAGTCCTCAGGACAATGAGGTTCTGATCATCATCAAATGATCTTAGCAACAAAACCTCGGGTCTGTTGACCACTGACACAGTTTTGGTCATACTAGATATAACATCTAGGTCTCATTTGTGTTTCAGCTCCAGGCCCAGAGAAGCAGCAATGCCAGACAGGGCGACACTATGGCTGACATCAGGACCAGCTGTGATACCTAATGATCCCCTCCCCTAGCACTGACCAATCAATAGAGAACATGGTCCTGAAAGGAAACACCGGGAAAGCTAATGAATATTCCATTGAGATTCTCCCATGGGACCTCCCCTAATATCCTCACCTTTAGAGAGGGGATAAAACCCTTTAAGACAAAGGACTCAGTTCTCTCTCTCTCTCTCTCTCTCTCTCTCTCTCTCTCTCTCTCCCTCTCCACCTGCACAGGTGTGTCTCTTTGCTTTCTTTCTCCTAAGCTCCAAGGGCCCTAATTTTGCCTCTGTAACTTGTTTCCTAAACCCATGCAGCCCAGCTGGCTCACTTTTCTACCTCTATGACTTTCTAAACTTTTGCATGTATTTAAGTCTTTGGCTCTGAATTATTTCTCAGCCAGACTCAAGTATCAAGGTTGCTGAACCAAGGTCCAGTTGTCGGTAACATTCTGGTGCCATTTCACCACCAACAAAACTATGTGACTTTGGACAAGCTCCGGAATCTCTCCAAGTCTCCAATTTCTTATCTTTAAAATAGAGAATAACAGTTCGCTGAGCTGTCATGAATATTAACTAATGTAATATAACACATCTAGAATAGTCTCTGATTGAGAGGAAGTCCTCATTCATGTTGGCTACTGGTAATAATTTTGTTCTGAGCTCTCACAATGGGCCACATGTGGTGTTCTCAGCATCAGCATGCTCATAATCACCTGTGGAGCAGGTTCAAAACAGAGCTTCCTGGGTCTCGGCAGGGGAAGGATGAGACCAAGCACCTGGATTTTTAACAAACACCTCTGTCTAAGTGTCTAGACACCTCATGTCTAACGAGTCTATTGTAGTCAGCTCTCTGACCACATTTGAAAACTTGGGGCCCACATCTCCATGTTGTATTGTTGTGTGTGCTGCCTTTCCTACAGAGTGGAGTGCCAGGACTGCAGGGACCAGATGTGTGTCTCCCACAGCACATGATGCTGTGCATTACATGGTCATCAGTGGAATGAAAGGTAAACATTGGTTCCAAGGACCATCACTAATTTCAGGGACCAGAGCTCCTAGAAACAAAGATTTTAGCTTTCAAAATTACTAATTACATAAAATCCTGAGTTGTTCCTGCATCTTCTTCAAACTGGCTTTTTTTGTTTGTTTTGGGGGGTTTAGGGGGGGCCAAAGTGCAATGGCTATCCTCTAGAAGAGGTGGCACATAATTCATCTTACAAGTTTGGGGCTAAAAACGTCATTCCTCCTGGCAAATGTATATCTACCTTTATCCTGTTGTGGCAGATTATTTTTTCAAAGGTGGCCACAGCAATGCCAGCCATGGCTCTTCTGCAGCATGACATTGTCTTCCACCTCATTCAGGTGGTGGAGTCCATTTCTTCAGCTCCTTGAACCTGGGCAGGACTTCTGACTGCTGTGACTAAGAGAATCTGGTGGAAGTGATGTTGTGTCAGTTCTAGGCATGGTCCTTAACTGGTCTTACAGCTTCCACTTGTTGTCTCTGAGAAACCATTTGCCATGTAAAAAGTGCAGATACTCTAGGACAGCGGTTCTCAACCTGTGGGTCGCCAACCTGTGGGTCGAGACCCCTTTGGGGGTTGAACGACCCTTTCACAGGGGTCGCCTAAGACCATCGGAAAACACATGTATAATTACATATTGTTTTTGTGATTAATCACTATGCTTTAATTATGTTCAATTTGTAACAATGAAAATACATCCTGCATATCAGATATTTACATTACGATTCATAACAGTAGCAAAATTACAGTTATGAAGTAGCAACAAAAATAATTTTATGGTTGGGGGTCACCACAACATGAGGAACTGTATTAAAGGGTCGCGGCATTTGGAAGGTTGAGAACCACTGCTCTAGGACCATGAAGCAGCGAGAAGCCCAAGCCCCATGGAGTGACCCTGGAGGATGAGGTGCTGCATGGAGAAAGAAGTCAAGGGGCAGCAACGCACCAGACACAAGACTAAAGAGGCCATCTGTGAAGTCAATCCTCCAGTTCCAGCAACTCCAGCTGGTGCCAAGCACATCAGAGATGAACTACCTGGCCAAACCCTCCCCAAATTCCCAATCCATAAAATCTTAAGCAAAGCAAATGATTATTTTAAGCCACTAAACTCTAGGCAGTTTGTTATGCAACAGATACCCAAAATACAGGCTATGAGGATACGTAACCATAACATTTTCATTTTTACCTTGGCTGCCAGGAATCTCAGAGCTAGATTTCTGACTCAACTTTAGTAACTTCCCTTAACTTATCCCTACCCCATGTTTTATGTATATAAGTTTAACCATGTGTTAACTAAATAGATTTGTATCTTTCATTATAAAACTCTACATCCTTTTGAGAGAGAAATGGGCAAAGGCTGGGACTTTTATTGCTTCTTTAACTCTCTCTTTATATTTAAAAGTTCACATGTATCAAAGTTCTATTTTACTTCCAGAGCTGGCCCTGGGTGCAGAACTAGTGCTGTTTCCCATCGTCACCTCCATGATTCCACGTCTTGCTCCTATCCTTCTCTGGTTCTGATTTCTGAGTTCCCTATTCTCAAGATTCATTCAACCAATTTTCAATGTCCATCTCGACAAGAGGTCTTTTAATGACTAAGAACTTAAAGGATTTTTTAAAAATGGATTTCTATTGGAGGAAGTTCACGTTGAATATCCAATGAGACATTTTTGGTCAAGGTCATAGTTGTAGAACAACTAACACCTGAGGGCAGTCCCATGTGCAGACAAGTCTCTGTGTGTCATTGGGCTAATTCCTAAAGCAGAACTAATGGATCTCAAATACTGAGCGGGCGACATGGCCAGGTATTCTACAGGCCCGCAATCCCTTGTATAGAATCTTTGGAGCTACATGCATTTTGGAAATCAAGCCATTCCAGATTTTAGAAAGGTAATGTGATACATGCAGCTCACACTACCTAACACTCCCGGTAGGCACTGAAGTATTATTACCCTGTAAACAACACATCAATATTTCTGCAGCAAAACACATGAATGGTCACATAACAACTCTGAATAGTTTTATGTCCATTAAAGTCAGATTTTGGATTTTGTTGCCAAACGAGTTCAAATAGGATCAGACTTACTGCCAAATGAGTTATGAAAAATGCTATCCATTTTTAGAACTTTCTAACTTTGGAGTTGCTTATATGCTTTGCAGTCCTATGTTAAATACCTTCCTTGTATTTATCTCACTATCTCGTAAAATTGCCAAGGGAATAATACTATTATTATCCCCAAATGTCTAGATGAGAAAATGAAGACTCAGAGACATGAAGTTATTTTGCAGAGGTCAAACAGCTCATAAATGGCAAAGCTGGATTTAAGCCCAGATGTGTCTGACTTCCAAACCTGGATTCCATTTTTTTTAATTGACTTCAGAGAGGGTGGAAGGGGGAGAGAGAGAGAGGAGAGAAACATCAACGTGATAAATAATATATCAATTGGTTGCCTCCTTAACACACCCCAACCAGGATTGAACCCGCAACCTAGCAGGGAATTGAACCCAGAAACCTTTGGACATGACTCCTTGGGAAGCTACTTGGTCAGGTTGAGGGGTTGCTAAGGAAGGAGAAAGGAACAAGGGAGAGAAACCTCCTTTTACAGTAAATAAAATATAACCCTTCCTCTCCAACCCCAGACCTCGAAAGAAAAGCTAAGCAACATGAACCAACGTGGCTTAGAAAAAAGGACTCTTCCAGAATTGCTCCAATTCTTTCCCCCTGATTTTGCCTTTGGAATTGGACTGTTATCCCACTGCTGCCACCACATGTCAAAAAAATAGATATTTTAAAATGAGTTTCACTTTTAAAAAATTGAAGTCCCAAGTCACTTTCTTCTTCTTCTTCTTCTTCTTCTTCTTCTTCTTCTTCTTCTTCTTCTTCTTCTTCTTCTTCTTCTTCTTCTTCTTCTTCTTCTCTTAATTCTCCCCTGAGGCTATTTTTCCTCCCTTTGAGTTTTAGAGAGAGTGGAGGCTATTTTTTCCCCCATTGAGTTTTAGAGAGAGTGGAAGGGAGACAGAGAAACAGAGAAAAACATTAATGAGAGAGACCGGGGGATCTCGACTTAGGCCAGGGATTGAGCCTGCAACAGAAGTACATGCCTTTGACCAGAATTGAACCTGAAACCCTTCAGTCCGCAGGCCAATGTTCCAACCAGTGAGCCAAACCGGCTAGGATGCAAGTTATTTTCAAAGCACAATACTTAGAAAGAGCCCTGGGCCGAAGCCCCATAAAGATGTGGCTTCTGGTCTCAGTTACGTCACTTTCTGGCTGTAAGAATTGAGAATGTTTTCTCCTCTCTGAAGGGCCTGTCTAGAAAAAATCCTCTCTTCACCTCAATCTCTCAGTCCAGATGGAAAACTAGACCTGGGACCAGCCTCCTAAGCCTTCAGTTGGTCCACAAGACAGAGGAGATGTGTGCTTGGACTGAGGGAGTGGGCCTCACGCTTCCCCACCGTCATTCATTCCAAGTCATTCTCCTACAGCAGTTCCCTCTCTGCACCTCTCCGCCCAGGTCCCACCGTCATGCCGCAGCCTGACCTCCTCATCTGGTGTCAGCTCTCTTTAGAGTTGGCTGAGCTGGGGACACCACTGTACTTCAGCCTGAAAAGCAATCTGTGCTAATGAGCTTTCACTATCCAGATCTTATGCCAAAAGCAAAGAAATCTCCCTGTATCCGTCCACTCGCTCCAAACTAACACTGATCGCTCATCATGCTCCAGACACTGTGCAAAGCACGGAGAATTCACTTATTTATTCAACAGACCTTTATGGAGCATTTTCTGTGTGCCCTCAATGTACTAGGCACTCTGAATACAGCTGTCAATGACATAGAAAACAGTACCTGTCCATACGGAGTTTAGATGTTGAGTAGGTCAGGCGTGGTCCCTATTAACTGTTTGGTAAGGAAAACCCTTAAAATACAGTGAGCTATCTAGCATAATTGCTGTAGCACAGGGCTCTCTAGAATTGTATGCACCCAACCTGGACATGGAGGCATGAAACCTTCCCGGGGAAATAGACACGGAAATCTGAAGGATAACTAAGGATTGTGGTCAGGAGCAGAGGAGAGTGTTTGGAGCAGACGCAAGGTGCACAAATAGAAGAAAGAACGAACATGTTTCCATATACGAAAGGAAACTGAGTGTAGCCTCTGAGTCAGGGCAGAGGGCTTGTAAGAGGGATTAATGGAGATGGGGCCAGAGAATCAGGAGGAGCACATCCACGTGCCTTTTCCTGACAGCAGTGGGGAACCTGGAGCAGGTTCCAAGCAGAGGCTGGAGAGGAAGCAACTGAACTGTCTGTTATGGTAACAAAGATTCACTAATGACACCCTTGGGAAAATGACCTCACACCCATATGGAATTGGCAAAGGGGAGCCTCCTCACATCTACCTGGACCCCTGATGACTTTGGGGATCCTCTGCTTGAATGTGAGGTTCTGAAATGAAACCGCAGGCTGCAGAGGTGGTGGTTGTGCCTGTAGCCTTGGCGAGTGCATTCCTATTGTCCTTAAGACAAGTTCCTGAGCTGCTGCAGAGCTAACTCTAGTCAGTGTCAGGGTAATTAACCAAGCTGCCTGAACTTTATTCACAGCCTGACAAGGTGCACTCCTGGGACTTGTCACTGTGGTTAGTCGGGGGCGGGGGACTTGACATAAGGCTGATTAGGGAGTGTTTTACACAGCAAGAAGCTCTCTGATCTTCAGCTGAGTGGAGCTCCCCCTCCTATCTCATATCAGAGATGCCTGCGAGGCGAGAGAATAAAGATCATCCAGTCCAACCCCCTCATTTTCAGATGAGAGAGCAGCCGTTCTGAGCATGGCCATGGTTTTCCCAAGGTTATGTGGCCAGTTTGTTCTGGAAATGGGATTACCACCAAGCCCGCGTGGCTCTGCTCACAGCTTTTCCTCTATTGTGTACTTCCTTTATTTTTAAAGGCTATTTCCTAACCACTGCTTCTCAAACTGCTTCTCCACAGGAATCACTGGGGAGCTTATGAAAATGCAGATTCTGAGTCCAGCATCTGGGTGGGGCTGAGGTTCTATATCTCCAACCAGCCCCAAGTGATGTTGATGCTGGTGGTCCATGGACCCTATTATGAGCAACAATGAGCTCTAGTGACCCTTTCCCAGAGACCACCTCACCTTCAGCGGGATTGGCACAGGGGCCTGTGTTTGCGGTTCTCTGGCTCCGACAGGCTCTGAAACCCAAGACTCCTGAAATCAGAGTACCTCCGGGTAAGGGCTCTCAGAGGTGGTACAGTTGGCCCCCTCGCACACCTGGGTCCCCTTGTTCTGGTCAGGGCTCTTCATTTCAGCAAACCATGTCCGCTCAGTGCACCAAAGCAGGGTTTAAAGGACTGCGAGGAAGCAGGGCAGGAGGAGGCATCTGCCGACCTGCTCCCTCCCCACTCTCTGAAGGCTGATGCACTCATCAGGTTACTCATCCAGGCAAATCAAACAGCCTGCCGCCCATGATATCAAGGCTGTGTCACTTTCTTTTTTAAATCCTCCTCTGAGAATATGGGGGTTGTTGTTTTGTTGTTTTTTGTTGTTGTTTTTTTGTTTTTTGTTTTTTGTTTTTTATCTTTACAGAGAGATGAAGGGGGTGGGGAGAGAGAGAGGAACGTCGATCTGTCACCACTCATACACACCCAGACCTGGGATTGAACCCGAAACCTAGGTATGTGCTCTGACTAAAATCAAACCCACAGCCCGTTGGTATATTTAATGGGATACTATCTGAGATGACTCTCCACCAACTGAGCCACTCTTCACCAACTGAGCCATACCGTAAGGCGAGGCTGTGTCACTTTCAAACCCTCAGGCCTTGTTCTTTTCTGAAAGGAATAATCTGATGGGCACAGCTCATCAGATTGGGTTGTTTTCTTCTCTGGGCCTCAGAAACTCCTGCAACAAAATGGCAGGGCTTGCCAAGGAGGTCTTTCAGCTCCTCCCATGCACTGATTCTCTCCAACGCTAAGGTTCTTTGCAACCAAGTGCTTTAGAAAAACACCTTTATCCTGGTCACTGGGGAAGACATCTATTCAAAGGAATTGTGTTTGGGGCTATTCTCTCCAACTGGAGAAGTAACAAAACATAGCGGAGGAAAGTAAAGTGTCCTATTTCATGTATGTGACTGATGCCAGAGCACCATCCCCAAGTGGCGACCATCCCGACAGGAATATGAGGAGATACAATTCTCACAGGGGCTTTACAGGCATCCAACTGAGAATCAGAGGGCGGGGCGTTGACATCCCTCTGTGGGAAGTCCCCTCACCTTTCTTGGCCACTGAGGTCATTTTCATCCAAGTCTCAGTTCACAGCTGAGAAAACTGAAGGTCTTCTACCTGCTATTCAATGATTCCAACATAATTATCATTTCATTTTAAATTCTAACTCCTTCCTTAACTGGGTGAAGCTTGGAAGGACACAAGATGTTACTACTCCCACCGCCTCCATGCACATCTATGGGTCAGGCCAGGCTGGGCTCCCCCAGGCACAGTTGCCGGGGGTGTTTTATATGTTACACAGGAAGTGTCAAGGCACTCCCCGGTGGGGGATTGTTTTTCAGGTTGCACTTAAGAAGAAAGGCTTCTTTGTTCTGCAGAGAATGTAAAGCTCCTTCCTGTAGCCCGGGCCCCACGTTTCCACGGCAGCCCTTGGTCCCCACTGCGCAGCACGAAGAAGGGGCACCGTCCACAGAAAGCAGAGCTACTGAAAAAGGGATGCAGACTTTTCAGCAACCAAGGTCCCCGAGCCACAACCAAGGCTTTTAACACAAGTTGTTGAAGTCAGAAGAAGACTGTTCAGCTCAGACTGGACTGTAGGGTGCGGGCACTGGAGGCCCCGAGGAGCGCAGACAGGGGGGTTGGGGGAGGGCCTTCCGACAGCTACCTGACAGCTCCTAAAACTTCCAAGTGCGCAGAACTGGAAATCTCCTGAAAGTCAGGAACTTCCTTTCTAAACAAATGCCCGCATGCAAACACAGATACAGTGTTTTCTGCAATTTCAGCAGCTTCTTGCTCACCTTCAGCCAACCCGAGATCCCGTCTTCAGAACGCCATGCTCCTGATGGCCACATGTGTCTGCAGCCAGCCCTGGGGGACCGACCTGGCTTCCAGATGCCGGTGCTGGAGCCCAGGCCACAGCTGTCCTCTCGCCTTCTCTCGGACGTGCACGGGTCACACATCCCACTGTGCACAGTGACACCCACGCTGGGTGTCCTTGGTCCTCACCACGCCACCAGGGGTTGACACACTGGGGCATGTGTGGCTGACCTACATTAAGGGGCCATACCAGCAGGGTCTGTTTTACACAAACTGACTTTAAAAATATATATTGCCCAGCGGCTGAAACCTGCTTTGACCAGACTTTTATGTGTGAGCCTCGGCTCACAACAGGGAACAACACTCAGCGGACTCGCAAAGGAGCGCGAAGGAGGCCAGATCTGGGCCTGCTGTGGCCGTGGCCGTGGCCGTGGCCGTGGCCGTGGCCGTGGCCTGCGCCAGGTGGCAAAGGGCTGCAGGCTGTGGTTTTTGTTTTGTTGCATGGTCCAAACAAGCAAGGAACCAAGATGCTGGAGACCTGGGAGAGGAGGCCAGAAGTCCCAAGTCCGTGTCTGACACTCCCTGTTGCCTGGCGGCAAGTTTCCCATCGCTGCTGGGCCTCAATTTTTCTGTCTGTGACACCGAGGGAGGAAGCGGATTACACGGTGTCTGCCCCTGGCCTGAGCGCGTCCTGATTCTCTATGAAGGAGGAGGGGGCGGGACAAGATAAGAGGTCCCACTCCAGCAGTTTCCTCCTTAGGGTCTGGCCTGGGGTTCCCGATACCCAACACCACGGGGCCCTCTCCCACCCTCCCCCAGACCTGAAGGCTGGGGCTTTGTGGCAGCTAACACAACTTGCCTTGTGTTCTGCACTTGAGAGCTCTTGAGTTTCTGCTCCCCAGAAAGATCAGTTTCTTGCCAATGTCATCACTTTTAGCCAGCGGGGACCTATCAGTGGCTCCATCAGGCACTGGGGGCCCCGGCCCCCCCCGGCTTTAAGTCTGAGCCCTGGGAACACCGGGGAAACTTAATTCTCGAACACCTTCCACTCAAAGAGCCACTGTTTCTGCAGAGCAGCGCCGGCCCCTGCGTTTCCACAGCTTCCAGGTGGGTTTCCCACCCCAGACGTCGATAGGGCCCAACACGCCTGTGAATGTGTTGACCTGACTTCAACCGCAGGCTCAGTTTCAAAGGGTTGGCTGCGACCGTAGCCGCCCTCGTCCCACGTGGGCCGAGCTCCTGGAAGCCTGTGTGGCGGCTCAGTTCCTGGGAAGGCCGTCCCCTGAATGTGGGGTTTCACCCAGTGCCTCCCGGGGAGCCACGTCTTGGGGCAGGATGCCCATCTCGTGGGGGAAGCAGCCTTGGTTCTGGGAACTTCTGGCCTCCTCTCCCTGCTGTCTGCCCCAGAGGCTGATAGAAAAGAGACCAACTCTGCCATCTGGAGAATCGGTGTGCAGCCTCCGGCCCCTCCTACTTGCCCTGTGACTTTGGGCAAGTCATGTCTCCTCTGTGGGCCTCGGTTTCGCCTCTGGGCTAATAGAAGCGGGTCTGCCCTCCTCATGGGGGGGATGAAAGTGCCCTTTAAATAAGAAACAGCCACAGTGCTTGTCAGGAACCCACTCAACGAGGAGTATTTTGGACTTTCTGCTGTTTCTCTGCTTGCAGCTGAGAAATTAGCAAGCACAGATTGTGAAAAATCAGGCTGGTCTTTGTAATTACAAATGTGCACACATCCCACTGAGCATCATTTTCAAAAGGCATATTAAGCAGCAGAGACTGCAGGGGGGACCCGTGTAAACAGGCCTCCTCAGCTCCTGGCGGAAAGGGCTGGGAGAGCGCAGTGTCCATGAGTCACTGGCTGCTCCCGCCCTCCCCCCACCGCTCAGCCTGGCACTGAGTGCTCGTCTCCCGTGACGGGTTCCGGTTCACGGTGAGTGGGTGGGATCCTGGCTCTCCGCGGGGTTAGTGCTGCTCCAAACCCACACCAGGCCTGCAAGACCCAATCCTTGAGGCTTTGCAGAAACTCGCCCCCAGAAAAATCCCCCCAAGCCGTGGGCAGCACCCTCCTGATGTTAGTCATTCGCCACTTTGTTTGCATGCCCACATGGTGCTTCTCGCACTGGGCTGGGAGCTCTTGTCCTTCGTGGTTCCCCCTCCTGGAGCCCGGCATACCGTGGGCTCCATTTTGAACAGAGGGAGCGGGAGGAGGGACAGACCCGAGGCATCATTATACTCTACATGTATGTTATCTCATGTGCCTTCACACCAGCCCCTGGGGAAGGCTGCTTCTGCCTGACCGGTTAGTACACGGACGCCCCACGAGTCCTGTAACTGGCTGCAGACCACACGTTGTGATGTTGGGATTTGATGCCACATCTACCCAAAGCCCTTGCTGGTCCTGGCACCCGCTCGTCAAGCTGTCCAGGGGCACAAGTGGAAACAGGTATGAGCAGTAAAGGCCCTAGCCAAGGAGGCGAGGGCCGTGTGTCAACTAGACCAGGAGTCCTGTGCTAACACGGGGCCAGGGTCTCCCGATGTCCAGCATCGTGCTGTGCTGGCTGGGCCACCTCTACTTCCAGCAAGGATCTCAGGAGCTATCGCCAGGGGTCCCAGAGCTCTAGGGACCACGGCGATGAAAGACAGGAGGGGCTCACTGTGGCCTGAGCGCCTGAGGGCCTCCACGGTGACACTCCATGTGAGTAGCTTCACCAGCCAGCTCCCCTGAATGTGGGTGCGGGGTCTCATCGAAGGTGGAGACACTGACTGGGACATGCAGGAAGCTCAGGGGTTGAGGTGAGCACCAGTGTCTGGCTGCTGTGGAAGGAAGCAAAGGAGAATGTAATTGAACTTGGGGTGGTTAATGGAAGACTTCCCAGATGATGGGAGGGTGAAGATTAATTCTGAAGCGGGGATGGATGTTATTTGGGAAGGGAAGGACATTTGAGGAGAGATGCAGTAAAAGATAGCATCGATCATTCACCGACTGCAAAGAGTTGAATCAAAGAGAGCAGGGCTGCAGGAGAGGGCCAGGGATGGAGGGGGAGGGGAGCAGGCAGGCAGAATTGTGAGGTCCTTGTAAGCTAGGATGAGGATCTCGATGAGCTTGATCCTGAAGGCAGGGAGGTAGAAGAAGAATTTTGAGCAAGGTGTGGTGTGCTCGAGGCAGGTTCTAGAAAGACCACTCTGTGGGGGCATGTCGATCCCTGTCTTTGGAAGTGTCCCTGTCCAGGCTCTGAGAGCCAGTCTCGGTTCTGTGGGCAAAAGGTGTCCCTCTAATGAATTGCTAATTGCAAACTGATCAGTCACACTCTGGGTGCTCTTGTCCAAGACCCCGGGTTCAGCTCCAGTCCTGTGAGTGATGGGTGTGGGCGTCTACCAAGAAGTGGGGCGGCCTGTCTTCTCGGAAAGAAGCAGCCATTAACTGCAGCCTTGAGATGGCAGGGACCTGGGCGCTGTTTATTTTTGTGAGCTGATAAAGTCCTCAGAAAGAGAAGCAAGCCTTTCAGCGAGGCCGCACGTGCCTGCCTGGACTGCCGTGGGTCTGCGGGAAATCCCTGCTGACCAGGGCAGTCGCTGGGTGTGTGGGTGACAGTTTTGGGGTGGAGCAGGAGGGGCGGAATATGAGCCAGCCTGAGGAAGTGGGCACAGGGGGCGGAAGGAGTTCTGAATATGACCGCACAGCTCAGGGTCTGAGAGCTGCCCCTGGAGTTCCCACCAGAGGAACCCCTTTCTTGCTGGGGCAAAAAGCCCCAATAATTTAAGATGCCATGTGTGATAGGTAGCCTCTACGATGGTCCCTCAGACCCCCACCTCATGGCATTCACACCTGTGCCTGGTCCGCTCCAACTATACCAGGGTTGGGTGTGTGGTCAATTGCATCCAACTGAAGTGATAGCGTGCCACTTCCAAGGTAGGTCATGAAGGACACATGTCTCGGTCATGCTCTCTGTCTTGGATCATATGTTTGGAGGGAAGCCAGCTGCCCCGTCCTGAGCAGCCCCATGGAGAGTCCACGTCATGAGGAACAGAAGCCTCTGCCAGCAGCCGGGTGAGTGAGCCTGGAAGCAGATCCTTCAGTCCAATCCAGCTTTCAAATGACTCCAGCCTCTGCCAACATCAGGGCCCCGGGAAGCTGCTCCTAGGTGCCTGACCCTCAGAAAGCTTGCAGGTGATTTGTTACACAGCACTGGCTAGCTGATACACCTCAGGAGACATTTCAGTGTCTAAACATGGGTTTAGAGAGTGAGACCTGGGTCTGTGTCCACACCAACCTTGTGATCATGGTCAAAGTAGTTAACCTCAGTAATTGATCTTCTCATTCCTCAAATGGGGTAACAACAGTGTCTACCTCAAAATTTTTGTGATGAACGTATCATTATTAATGGATATCATGCAATGAGCCTGGGGCCTAGTACATATTTCCATGTCACTCACTCTGAGCCTTGCTGCCTTTCACGGTGTGGCTGCTTCTGCTAGTGACCCTTTCCTCCATCTATCCACCTGCCACCCTCACCCATCAGGCTTCCTTGGGTCTCCTTTGCTCCACCCCCAGTTCCTGTAGGTGCTGGTCTCTCTTAGCCCCCACCGGGCACTGGTGATTGTCTTATTTCTTTATCATACTTCATTGTCATTTTTTCTGGGCTGCAACAGTCTTAATGTCCTCTGGGACGCGCGCACAGTAGGCATTCAGGAGACGTGCGTTAAAGGCATGGCTCCCTTGGCCTTGTATGGGGACGCCCAGGAGGGAAGAAGGGCGGCTGGCTGCTGTGGAAACTTTGCCTGCAGCCCTGGCAGCTCTGTTTAAGGTTGTGTGTTTCACTCTCCTGTGTTCCCTTTTACCACCACAGACACCTCTCACTATTCCATCCAGTTCCTTTTTGAATTTTATTTTATTTTTTTATCTCTTTTCATAATTCCATCTCCCCTTTCAGCCTATCTTTTAAATAGAGGACAAGAAGTACTAGTATCATCAAGAATGTAAGCACACATTAAGTGAAGGAGTTGACATACCTTTATTCCTTCCATTTGGGGTTCCAACCCGGCCCTGGTTAATCGCTTCCCTCAGAAGTCAATCAAAGGTGGAGACTCTTATGCCCATACTCCTGTGCCACCTCCCCCATCCTTGCCCCAAGTGCAGAGAAGCCTGCCCAGTGGTGGCACCATATTCCGTGGCTTCTTATCCCTAATACAACTCTGCCTCTAAAAGGGGAAGTCCGAGCTCCAAGTGCACAGGGGACCACAGGCCCCTCAGCAAGTAGGAAAGCCAGGTGTTACCCAACTTGGGCTTCAGCCCCGACACCCCTCTAGCTCACTGGCACACAACACACCTCACCTGGCCTCCGTGACCCTCTGTGGACAGGGACAATGACACCATGCTAATGGGATTTGTTACCCAGTACCCCTTGAGTGCAGGCGCTGAGCCATGCCCTGAGCTAGGTCAGTGTCTGCCTGGGGAAGACATGTCCCGGCTCTCCAGGAGCCTCTCGGCCCAGAGAAAAGCAGGGTCTGTAATCAGAGCCTCTCCAAGGAGAGGCCATCGCCTGGAAGGGACAGAGGACAAAGGAGAACAGGGGAGAGGGACAGCCAACCAAGGCTGGGAGCATGCAGGGAGGGCTTCAGGAGGAGGCGGCACCCGAACTGAGGGAGGGCTCAGGGGTGAGGACGTGAGGCCTGGGAGGCAGCTCAGGCCCAGGGCTGAGATTGGGCAGGGCACTCCGGTGGGCGCAGGCATCTGTCTGCAGTTGTGCATGGCAGAGGCAGGGGATGGAGCAGGAACAGGGGAGAGGGTGTTGGAGGCCCCGCACCAGCCAGAGCGCGAAGACAGAGAACTCGGATGGAAGAGCTCTGTGAACTCCGGCCCCTTGCGCAAAGGCGAGGGCTGTCCCTCGTTCCAGGCCGCTTTCCTTCCCAGCTGCCGTAGCCCACTCACGAAACATGCTGAAACCAGCACCTTTCTTTTTTCATAACCATCCTTCTACACACTTGCAGAGGACAATCAAGTATGTGAATGTGCATGAGTTGTCGTATAATCAAATGATTAGCGATTTTCTGTCTAATTTTCCTTTCTTTACCCAGTTGTGTTTCCACTGATTTCATGTTTCAGGAACATAAATGCCGCTTCTCTGTGTTTTTAGGAGCAAATGGGGAGGTACCCACTTAATTCCATTATCCAAGGAACCAAATCACTTCTCCCTCCGTACAGTCTGCAGCCCAATCACCTGCGCAGGCGATGGGAAAGGAAATTACTCTGTTTTCCTTTTGCTTTTCCCGAGCTCGTGGTATTTGAGAAAATTGAGTACGTTGTGCTTGATATTCAGGGCCCAGATCCTCAGTGCGAGGGAATAAATGGAGAATGTTGCTTGGTTACAGCAGCAAATATTCCATGGCATCCGTCAGCCCCTGTGAATGTCTTTGTAGATAAATAATATATTTTGTTTTGACACCAACTTCAATATTTCCGTTAAGGTAAGACTCAGAACATTGTAAATAGTCCTGTTTATCGACTTGTGCAGACTTCACTTTCTTGTTGAGAGTGTGAACACAGGGAGCCTCAGCCTAGTCCCGTGCCCTTGGCCTGAGTTCTGGTTTGCACGTGGCGTGGCCTTGGGCACAGGTTCCCCGGTCGCCAGGGGACAGCTGGAGGGTGGTTGAAAGAGCGCTGGACTTGGAAGTGAACAGAATGGATTTGAACCACAGCTCTGCTGTTTACCGGCTCTGTGACCATGGGCAACTCATTTCTGTCTTCTGAACCGTTGCTTCCTCATTTTGTTAAATAGGGAAAATGACACCTACACCTGGGATATTGCAAAGTCAAAGAATGAGATGGCGCACGTGAAGGGCTGAGGTAGTGCCCAGCACATGCGTTGCTACATACAGTTGCATGGTTTCTGCGCTGCATAAAAATGCCCAGCCAAGGGGCACGTGTGGCTGGCATCCAGCCTCGCTCTTTTAATGTGCTGGTCAGTCATACAAGGTTCCTTTTTTAAGAAAACGTATCCATCCAGAGAAGTTTTGGGTGATTCATCCCCTAGAGAGAGTGCCTCTGTCATTTGCACACAGGCGCAGTGCTGGGAGAGGGGTCCCTGAGTCCAGGAGGCCAAGCTCCACCCACTGGTTTCTACTCCACCAACCTCCTGCTAAAGACCAGCCTCGGCTACACAGGGTACAAAAGCAGAGATGGCACCATGTCCCGAAGCAGCCGGTCATCGTCCAATGTCTGTGTTAAACGGTATTTTCTTAGAGTTGCAAACTGAAAAGAGAGCTGGAGATGGATGTGCTGATGGTCGCATAACAATGTGAATGTCCTCAGTGCCACTGAGCTGTGCACTTAAGAATGGTCAGGATGGTGCATTTTATATTATGTGCATCTTACTTCAATTTAAAATAAAATTTTAAAAAATTTAAATAGGCAAACACTATTTTTTTAAATTCAGTTCTATTTAGTGCTGAGAGGCAATACATGGATTCCTGACCCATGGGGAGTGGGGATTTGCCCTCTGGGAGTCAGAATTGAGAACTGTGAGGGAAAAAATATTGTCCTTTATGTTTGAGCTGAAATGCACCTTCACATAACTTTTCTCCATGGTGGTCTTCGGGGCCCTAAAGAGCAAGGAAATCAGTACCCAGCCTGGGCTCACTGGGCTAATTCAGTGAGTTGATTAGGTTAGGTTATGCTGTGCCATGCTGCAGAAAAAAATATTCCTATGACTTAACACAGCAGAGACATATCTGTCCCAGTCTGCAAGCCCATGTTGTGTGTGTGTGTCGGGATGGGTAGGGCACTTTCCCAAGACCAAACCCATGATGGTGTCACTGTGGGCCGCTGTTATGAGTCATGGCTCTGAGGGAAAGGCTGGAGAATCCCACACGAGCTTTTCCTGCTGTGTCCAGGAAGGGACACAGTTCACTGGCTGGTCACATGACCCTGCCCACCTCCAAGGGGCCCATGAAATATGGGGGAGCAGGTGGATGGTCCAGTGAGCATCACTGTCTCTGTGGCTTTCATCACTGTGGGCTGATTTGGTTGGGATCTGGGGTAGGGTGCTGTCCTCAGACCTTGGTGCTACTCGGGGTCCTGCAGGCAACCCCTTCCCATTGCCAGTGCTCAGTTTTCCTACCAGAAAACAAATGTGCTAAGTGCCACGCTGCCTACAGATAGGGAATAGGGTTTGGGTGTTCCATATCCGTGGTTCTCCTACATATGCCCCCCTGGGCGTGAGGCATTCGGAAGCCCAGCTGGGAAAGACCCCAACAAATATGGGAACATGTGAAAAAGAGAAATCTGTTCAAGACACCAGAGCTCCTTTTCAAATATTTGGCCCTCGATCACTCCAAAACAAATTATGAGTGTGGGGGCAGGGGTGCATTTCCGTTCCTATTTCACCGGAGCCTGAGATGCCTACAGAACTGCCCCCTTTTAATAGCGCCCGGGGTGGGAGGAAAGGCCTGGTCTGTGGCCACAGAGAGAACTTTTGTCTCCAGGGGTGTCTGACCTTCCTCCATCCTGAGGATTACCGTAACTTTTTAATTAAGGCAAAGTTTGTAGGGAGCTTGCTCTTTTGATGTGGCAGCTGGAGCTGGAAAACAGGCCCACGTCTGAGACTTTACTGCCCGCCGACGGCGCAGCAGCCTGCCACCCACATATCAGAGCCCACACCCCATAAACAGCCCAGATCGCGTTTCTTCAGAGCAGGGTGTGGGAGAGGGGCCTGGGACCACCATGACATGCATGGACCACCATTGCTAACAGTCTCATGGGGACTGGACCACCTGAGGGTCTCCCAAGGAATGGGGGTGGTGTTTTGAGATGGCAGAGGAGTGGGTGAGGTGACTTCTGGAGACCCATGACAAAGCTTTCACTCTTGGCCTTGATGTACTCCGATACCCAGGCGAGACGGATGTAAGGAGAGGCCCGGAGTCAGCATGATCCTACAGCATCATCACACCAGGGCATGCGTTTCTGGTTCTGCTGGACCCGGGAAAGGACAGGGACCTGCCTCAGTCACCTTTGCATCCCAGAGTCCCACATAGAGCAGGCTGGCCCTAAGGTGTTAACAGAACTGGGGGGAGCAACGGATAAGGTGAATGGTGAGGGTGTCACCCTAGTTATCCTCAGCACCCATTCATTGAAGCCCTACTGCGTACCAGGCATTTGGCCCCGGCACTGGAGATTCATCTGAGAACAGTAACCCTGCCCTCATAGAGCTCATATGCTGCTAGACCTGAAGTTTGTGATGCCACCAGGATGTGCCAGGCCACCCAGCTAACCAGTGGCAGAACTGAGACCAGAATTTGGGTGACTGGCTCCCATGAGAGTTGTGTCTTACAAACTATCCCACTGCGGAACCCTCACAGGGTGTCTGGGCAAAGCCCAAAGCAGCCACATACAAGTGTGACATTTCTTTGACATTGCAATGCTTTCCCTAAAAAATTCATACAGGTGTTAAATACTCTACCAATTCATATCCATGCTTGTTTGGCTCTAAAGTAATGGGGTAAGTTACTTTATATATATATATATTTATATTTATACTTTAAAGTTTCCACCTCCTTGATCCTGCATCTCTGTACTTCCCTTGGCACACGAACCTACACTTGGGATCCACAGCTGGGAAGCCTGTCTCCCACTCACGTGGCCTCTTCTGAATGTTTACAGGCCTTGTGACCTGGCTCCTCTTTGCTTCCATTGTTAAAATGAATCACACCGTAAGCAAAGTTTAAAACAACTGACACACTGGGAAAAACAATATTTGCCAATTACATTGCCTTCATCTCCCAAACATAGATCCTACCAATCAATGAGGAAAAAAGACCACCAGTTCCATACCCTCTACAGCCATTTATATGGGATATACAAATATAGGAAACTGCTGAGCCTAATTCATAATAAGATAAATGCAAATTTATATTACATTGTGATACTGATTTTTGACTATTGAACTGGCAACAATCCACACGCTGGCTAACACACCGTGGGAGTGAAAGTGTACAGAAATGGTCATGCTCACTTCGGCTGCTGTGGGTGCAGAGTGTGTAGGCCTACGGAGGACAATTTGGTGACATTACAGAGAAAGCACATTCATAAACAAGATCTTCTTATTAGGTCAGCCACTTCGTTTTGAGGTTCATTTATTTATTCAGCACTGGGTAGAAACTCTATGGGAATAATGAGGGATATGCACAGAGCCTGCCCCAAGGAGCTGGTGACCCTATTTAGAGACATTGGAAATAGGACATAGTAAAAATAATTTTAGTTCTTGTTTATCAAGAACTCCCAAATGTAACAGGCCATTGAGCATCACAGCAAGCCTACAAGGTAAGTATTTTTATTTCTATTTTCCATCCAAAAAGCTGAAGCAGAGCATAACTGCCCAAGGCCATATACCATCACCCTGGAGCTGGATGAAGACCCTGAGGTGCCCATGTGCCTTCCACAGGGCCCAGCAGCCTGCCCAAAGGATGATGGGAGGCCAGTCACTGGGGAGCAGCCTGGAGGGTAAGAGACAGCATTTGTATTACTCCTTTTTGTTGTTGTTAATCCTCACCCCAGGATATTTTCCCATTGCTTTTTCACAGAGAGATGGGGAGGGAGGAAGGGAGGGAGAGAGAAACATTAATGTGAGAGAGACACATCGACTGGTTGCCTCCTGCACGTACTCCAACTGGGGCGAGGAGCAACCCTGAAACCCTGGTAGGTGCCCTTGACCAGGAATTGAACCCGAGACCCTTTGGCGTGAGGGCTAACACTCTAACCATCTAGCCACACAGGCCAGGGCAACATTTGCATCATTCTTAACTGGGTTTGAGGATTCCCTCTATTACCTGATACAGGTGTGACCCTGGATGAGTCACCAAATCTCTCTGAGCCCTGGCCTTTTTCTCCATAAAGTACAGTTGATAATAAGATTTTTGTGGACATTAATTGAGATAATGTCTTTAAAGGACTCAGCCTGTAGCCTGCCACATAGTTTGCACTCAATACATAACAGTATAAAGGAGGAGGAGGAGGTGCTGGGGGCAGTGACTACAGGCTTCAGACAGACCTGAAAGATGGGTGGGATTGAAGCTTGTGTGTGCCTGTGTACCAGGCCCTCTGTGAACGAGAGGCCCTCCTCAGAGCTGAGGCCTCGTGTTGCACACATAAGCCAAGAACGGGCCGTTCTGGTACACTAAGCAGAGTTCCCAGAAGGTCATGGCAGTGGTCCACAGGCTGAGGACTTTCAGTGTTTCCAGCTTGGGAGGACCGAGGCCCTCGGCGCTGGTCTCTCGACCCTGCTTTTCACAGAGGGAGGGCGCGGAGCACGCACTCAGAGCAGGGGGGTTGCCCTCAGCAGACCCGACCCTCTTCCTGCAGCTCTCCCAGGCCCACGGCCATGGTGGGGGCTCGGGCAGCCTGGAGGCTGAGGAGCAGAGTGGCATTTTGGAAACTGGTCCCCTTTCCTCTCAGGTCTCCTGAGTGCAACAGTTAAGCTATTTAAAGGGGAAACCACATTATTATTGCAAGAAAGGGGAAAATTATCTGTCTTCATGACTTCCACGGAGGGTTAAAAGCTAATGGGGATTCAAGAGGCTCTGGCAGGGTCCCTAGAATCACCGGGTCTCTGGACCTCTGTCTCGGGGTGAACTTTTAACTCAGAATGATCTCACAGCGCTCTTTTCCCTCCCTGTCTCGCTGCCAAATTGACTCCCCAAGTCTGCGCTCCGTGTAAAAACACAATAAAACCTTATACAATCAGGAAGGCATTCAAGACTCATAA
This sequence comes from Myotis lucifugus, assembly GCF_000147115.1. Taxonomy (NCBI): domain Eukaryota; kingdom Metazoa; phylum Chordata; class Mammalia; order Chiroptera; family Vespertilionidae; genus Myotis; species Myotis lucifugus. Next base: position 876,492 of record NW_005871378.1, read on the forward strand.
GAAATGATTGCCCTGTGACTGGTGGATTGGACCCCCCCCCCTTCCTGTACCCTCAATGGGCCTTTTTCTTTAACAGAACAAATAAAAGAAACAGATGCAGGGCCAGGGCCTCTCGTGCTAACATGGCAGGGGCCTCGCATGGGCCTGCGGAGGGTCCCGGGGAAGCACCATTCCCACGCTTAACAAATACATGTGGGGACAGCGAGACAACGCCTGCCCCGGATTGCTGCTCGGGGGACACTCGAACGCCTTTTGGCCACTTCCTTTCTGGGTGTTCCTGGCTCGTCCTCCTCCTGTGCTGCCAATGAGGGCACCTGTCCCCAGGAGAGCCACCAGGGCCCAGGTGGCATTCCACGATTCCAGGGCCAGCTGACCTCTTTCCCCGCATGCCCCATCCTACAGCTGCTGGGACCACCTTCCATCTGTCACGTGTTTGCCTCCTGTCCTGCTTGCTCCTGCCCCTGCACTCGCACCTTCGTTAGACTGCAAGCTCCCGATGGGCAGGGCCCGTCACTGATAACGCTCAGTGCCTGGCACAGTGCCTGGACATGGCAGGTGCCCAGCAAATGCTTGTCAAGCCAATACGTGCAGTGAGGAACACGGTGCTGGTTGAAGAACTGGGAAAAGACCACCCTAGCTGTATGCTCTTTCCAGGTGCGGTCCCAGAGCCTTTGGATGTCTCTGCTTCCATTCCCCAAGTGTGTTGTGACTCTCAGCCACCCTGGCTCTCCTGAGTGGAGTCCTGTGAGACACCCCGGGACACCGCTTCCATGCTGTCAGCAGCATGTGATGGTGGGGAGGGGACATCACCGGGTACACAGTCCCCTTCTGCACAGAGAGCTGCTTCTCATCTCTGGGACTAGCCTCCTGTGCTCACGTGCAGGTCTGGAGGCGCCTGATGTCTGGACAGTGTGGGTCAGCCCCGGGGCGGCCACCAGGCCCACTGTCTCCCAGGGATCTGCATCCACTTGGAAACGACAGAAGGGCAGGAACGGGTGACCCTGCATGTCCCTTGGAGGAAACTGGCCTTAGGTCTCTGTGCTCCATGCCGAGGGCCCGCTCCTGCTCTGTACAAGACCTGGTGCATCTGTGCGTCCCTCGTCCTGTCCACCAACCCATCGCCTTCCCACAAGGTCCCTTTTACATGAAGTTGGCTGGGGCTGGGGCTGGGTTCTGTGGCTTAGAAGAACCCAAACACGCTAAATCAGGTTTTCCCAACCTCAACCCTTGGGCATTTTGGACCCAACAGTTCTTTGCTGTGGCACCTCATTGGTAGCCGTTGTGATGGATAACCACTGAGCGGGGTGGCCCTGATGCTCTGATGCAGCCTCTGCCTCTGCTTTGGGTTGGCCAACCCTGGCACTGTTGACATGGGGGCCGGGTGATTCTTTGGTGCGGAGGCCGTCTTGTGCATTGTAGGATGTCTATCCCCGTCCCTGGCCAACACCAGGTGCAGCCCCTAATTGTGACAAATGTCTCCAAACATAGCAAAATCATCCCTGGCAGCTGAAACCACTGCTGTAAACTAGGTTAGTGGCTGAGAGCCAGTGGCCCTAAACAGACGTGATAGTTAAGTCTGCACCGTTTGGCGAGGCATTGAGTCAGAAGTTGGAGCGTCCGGATGTCTCTGGCCCTGACCCCCCCTCCACTTTGCCCCAGCTCGCCGAGCCCCGCCCGTGGGCCACCTTCCTCCAGGCCACACCCGAGCACAGTGGGAACAAGCTTGAAGAAAGCCAGAGAGCTGCACAGAGATGACGCTGGAAGATCCGTTTCCACCTCACAGTGGGTCTTTACTTCTCAAAGAAGTTAAAAGCTGCTTCTTGGCCAGCTGGGTGAACCTGACGATAACCAAGGAAAGCGAATACATATCCAGACCAGTGGAGTCCGTCTGAAGTATCGACGTTTCACTTATCATATTGGGTGGCATTCCACAGACAACAGCGAAATTGTTCTTGCGGAGACAAGCCTGTCTTTCTTCCATCAAACGCTCTTTCTGCTGTAATGACCAGCACGGCGGGGATGGGAGGCGGAACAAGGTGAAATTATAAACCTGGGAGATATGAAGGCTCAGAGGCTGCCCTTTCAGACAAAGCCCAGCTCCGACGCTTTCTCACACTTCACATTGAAACCTCTTGGAGCTTTGATAAAAACGCAAACTGACGTTTTGTTCTCCCCGTCTCAGGCAAGCCTTGCTCACCTCGGTGCTTTCCAAGACCACTTAGGCAGAGGTCCAGTCCCAAACAGGTAATGCTTAAAATCCTGACCTTTGACCTCCATGCTTTTCTAATGCTCAAGGAACAGCTCAGGTGAAAGGGGAGGGAGGCAGTGCTCAGCGTGGCCTGGGAGTCAGGAGGCCAGAGGGGGGTCTCAGCTCTGCCTCTGACAGGAAAGCTTGGGAACCCCTTTCTCTTCTGGTGGCAGTTTCCCCACTTCCATGCTGGTGTTGGACTAGATCAGAGAGTCTTAACCTTCATCCAGTTTCTCTTTGTTAATCTGAGCCCATCCTTCAGAAATAAGCCTGTACACTCACACTGACACATCATTTCATAAAATCAGGTGGGTTCTTGGAGCCCTCCCCACCCAGGAGGCCCAGGGTAAGGCCGCTGCAGCAGATGACTCTGAATGAGAAGTCCCTTTCCTGATCCTACTTCATGGTGGCCCAAGCCTACAGTTCAGTTTCATGCTATGATGGACAGCACCTGAACTCCAAACACGTCTGGTTTGCAATCCCAGCTCCTTCTCACCGCAGCTCTATGATATTGAGCAAGCTTTCTAATCTTCCTAAGTCTTATTTTCTTCGTATAAAACAGATTGTCGTCACCTGTATTTAGTTCTAAGCATTAAATTACATATTGTATGAGACCACCTGACACCTAGAACATTTTTAATTCATTTTTGCTTTTCTACCATCTCCCTCTTCCTCCCTTGGCTCCTATTAAGTTCCTCTTAAAGTAACATCAGAAAAGCAGTCAGTACATCAGATTATTTTGGTGTCTGGGCAAGTCCGAGGGTATGATTGTGTATCAGTTGCTTACAGACGTGGCGTCCCGAGGGATGAACTGATATTGCAGGAAGCAATGCTTACTTGGACTAACCTCTCTGAGCCCCCATCTGTGAATGAGAATGAGAATACCACCTAAAAACTATCCACCCAGCCCTGGCTCGTGTGGCTCAGTTGGTTGAGTGTCATCTGGTGCACCAAAAGGTCGCTGGTTTGATTCCTAGTCAGGACACAAGCCCAGGTTGTGGGTTCAATCCATGATCAGGGTGTGTAAGGGAATCAACCAATGTTTATCTCTCTCTCACATCAATGTTCTCTCTCTCTAAAATCAATAAAAACATATTTTTTAAAAAGAATTGGTGGAATGGACTTAGCAAATTAAAAACAATGTTTTAAAAAACACAAAAAAACTACCCACCCAGAGATTTCCTCCTCCATATCAGGCTACTGTGAGGATGACATGAAATACCTACTAGGAAGGGCTTCGTAAGCAGCAAAACGTGAGGCAGGCACTTCATCCCCACCATTACCAGGGGTTATCAAGAGCTTGTTTTCCATTGTGAAGATAGGAGGGGCTTCTCCAACCAGAAGGTCGAGTGTATAGAAGAGAAAGTGACAAGTGACATTGAACCAAGGGCCATCTCAGAAACAAAAGGTGACTGCTGCTGTGAGCTCGCTTACTGGTGTGTTGGTGAGAAGTACAGGGAGGACAGAGGACAATGCAATTTCTTTTCCTGTGCGTTTCCCATACATACATCTGTCCTCGCTGAAGGCCCAATCTATCCATTTCTCATTTAGTGCTCAGTTTATTGGATGCTGCAGCACAACGGCCAAGAGGCTGAGTGAAATGGTAAATCTAGTAATAAAATATCTAAATGACTTATAAATAAGGTTTCGGGAGGCTTTGGTAGGTAAGGCAGCACATGGCTAGTCTAACAAAATCCCCATGTTTCAGAAACTCTCCCCCAGACACCTCCATCCAACACGCAGACCTTTTCGTCTTTATTGAGCTGAGCCGCCAACTCGAACATGTGCAAATACAGATTTAACAGGCAAGCGTGCAGCCAAAGCCAGGACTGAAAGTGTTTGAAAAGGCAGATCTGTTTGATGAGCAAATAATGTGTGATCAATAAAGACTTGTCGGAATGAAATGAACGGAGAGCAGCTGTTTACTGAACATCTAGCCTGGTGTGGATAGTATGCAGGCTGAGCCAGAGCAACACAGAGCAGGGGGGGAGGAGGGCTCAGGCCTGAGCAGTGTGTTTTAGAAAGATAATGCTGGGGTTCCTCACCAATGGGGGCCACCTGGACTGAGTAGGGTAGGCCATACTCCCAGAAGGCCCTGCCTGAAGGCACCTGCTGTCTTAATGCCTACGAAAGGAATTTAATCAGAAACCGATTAGAAAGCTACAGCAGGCTTGCAAAAATTATGCCTAATTCACAATAGCCAAAAACTGGAAGCAACCCAGTGCCCACTGATGAACAAAATGGATAAACAAAATGAGGTACATCTATACACAGGACTATCATTCAGCCTTAAAAGGAAGGATATTCTGACACACACTGCACTGTGGATGCACCTTGAGGACATTGTGCTAAATGAAATAACTTAGTCACAAAAGGCCGTATAGTGTGATTCCACTTAACTGAGGTACTTAGAGTAGTCAGATTCAGAGACAGGAAGTAGAGTGGTGGTGGCCAGGGGTCAGGGCAGGGGAAATGGGGGTTCGTGTTTAATGGGAACAGAGTGTCAGTTTGGGAAGATGAAAAAGTTCTGGAGATGGATGGTCATGATGGGGGCACAACATGTGAATGTACTTAATGTCACTGAACTATACACTAAAAATGGTGAAAATGGTGAGTTTTGTTATGCCTATTCCACCACAATAAAAACAAATTGATATCTTTTGGAATTTGTGGACCTCGGGGAGTCTCCAGGACCCTTCCAGGATGCTCCCAAAGTCAAACTCTGTTTGTGATGTCATTGAGACGTGACTTGCCACTTGCTGTGATGGTGTTGATATTTGCACTGATGGAGTAAAAGCACGTGAAATTGCTGGTGCCTTATCACAGAGCAAGGCTGTGGCACCCAACTGGACCAGGAGTCACTTCGTTCTGAGGCACTCGCAATAAAAAATGTATTCATTTATATTAAACATGACTTTTTCAAAACCGAAAAAAAATTAGTGAGAAGAATGGCATTGACATCTTTGAAAATCTTCTTAAATCGGGCTTGATGGACGATGGCTGGGTTCTTATATCTGCTTCTCTACCCAATCTGAATGTTCTTGTTGAAGCAGCACAAATTATTAATTTAATGAAAGCTCAACCCTTGATCATGCATCTTTTTTATACTTTGTGTGAAAAATGGGAAGTCTTTACAAAGCATTTGCACTGCACACTGAAGTACCAGGGCTGCCTCTGGGCAAAGTGCGGTTGTTTGAGTGTAGCCACCTTTTGTGAGCATCATTTTGATTGGAGGCACCACAAACACAAAGGAAGCTTCTTCAGATGGAGCTTCTTCAGTGGCAGACATTTTCCCCAGAAACAAAGAAAACAAGCCTGCCACTCTAAGGAAAACAACTCATGGTATGGTTGCCAAAACTAAAATGGAAGTTTTCAAAAGAAACTTAGGATTTGGGGTAAAGTGCACCCATCATTATGGTTTCCCCAATAATTAAAGAATTTTGATATGGTTTCAGATTCCATATCACAGCTAAGCTTTAAGAAATGACTTCTTACTGAGTTTTGGTGTACTATCAAAAAAGAATGCCCACCATTGTCTGAAAAGGCAATGCTCTCTTTTCCAGCCACAAGTCGCAGTGAGGCAGGGCTTTCTCCACAGACTTCAATAAAAACAACGCATTGCAACAAAGTGGGTAGAGAAGTAGCTATAAGAACCCAGCCATCTTCCATCAAGCCCGATTTAAAAAGATCTGCAGAGGTGTCAATGCCATTCTTCTCACTAATTTTTTCTGTTTGGGAAAATAGTCATGTTTAATAAAAATACTTATGCTAACATGCAGTAGGTTTTTTATTACTATTGTTAAATCCTATCTAATAATAGAGAAACATGGTAATTAGCCTTACCTCCGCTACCCTTCCCATTGGCTAATCAGGGTGATATGCAAATTAACTGCCAGCCAAGATGGCGGCCGGCAGTCAGGCAGCTTGAAGCTAACAGGAGGCTTGCTTGCTCCAGTGACGGAGGAAGCCAGGTTCCCCCCCTGCCTTGCCGGCCTCTCAGCTGCTCTCTAAGAAACATTGTTACAAATATAGAAGCTAAACAAAACCCCAGAAACCTGCTTTAGTCAGCCAGGCTTCAGCCAGCAGGACCGCAACATTGTTTCAAATACAGAAGGTAAACAAAGGCCAGAAACCTGCTTTCAGCAGCTGAGGTCTAAGAGCTGGAGCCGAGCCTTAGAGAGAAAGCGGGCTCTCAGCTCCAGTGACAGGCATAGAAGGTAAATAAATGCCAGAATAAAAAAAGAAAAAGAAAAAAAGGAGAGGTTTGGAGCTTCAGTCGCCCGCCAGCCTGAAAACGGCCCTCAGCCCCTCAACCAGACTGGCCAGGCACCCCAGTGGGGACCCCCACCCTGAAGCAACAAGATGGCAGCTAATTTGCATACTGAAGGCAGGTGGCAGCAGGTAAGGTTGTCTGCGGTCTGGGACCCGCATCTGTGACCCTGCCAGACGGGGGGCACTGCAGGAGGCTGTCCCAAGTCCGGGACCCGAATCTGTGACCCTGCCGGGCGGGGGGCACCATGGGAAGCTGTCCGCAGTCCGGGACTTGGATCTGTGACCCTGCCAGGCGGGGGACAGTGCTTGAGGCTGTCTGTGGTCCCGGGACCCGGATCCATGACCTGGTGGGCAGGGGGGCAGCACAGGAGGCTGTTCGCAGTCCGGGACCTGGATCTGTGACCCTGCCGGGCAGGGTTCAGTGCTTGAGGCTGTACCCGGTACCAAGACACGGATCTGTGACCCTGCCGGGCAGGGGGCAGCTCTTGAGGCTGTGCATGGTCCCGGGACTCCGATCCATGACCCTTCACAGCGGGGAGGCAGCCATGAGCGCCCAGGAGTGACTGCGCAAGATCCGCCTCCTGGCCCAGAAGGTGCAGGATCGCAGGGACAGCCACCGTGGCGGGCCAGACTGATGTCCTCCTGGCTGCACCACGGGGGTTTGCGGATCTGCAAAGCCAGAGGCCTCTGGTGTGCACATACCCCCCTGGCGTGCGAACATCCCCCAGCACACTGTCACCCTCCCATGCCTGCAACAGTTGCAAACCAAGGCGTGCACAAGTTCCCCCCGCCTCTCCACCGCACTTCCATCAAACCGGCATGCCTAACACCCCCACAGGATGTGCACACATCCCCTCTGATGCGCTCACGTCCTTTGGAGAGTGCCTGGGTGTTCTGGGTGCTGAGAGTGGGCGCCTGTGAGATGACAGTGAGAGGGTGGAGTGGTGATGCCTTGTTCCCACGGAGGCCAGTGCAGCTACGAGATCACCTCTGAGGGGTTAATGCAGGTGCTGAGGCAGGAGCAGGTGCAGACAGACACACCTGGTGGGCGTGGGCGGCCCTCTCTGAGGTGCCTTCGGTCAGCGTTCAAGATCAAGAACCCAGAGGCAGAGAGGAATTTTGTCCTCTCAGTGAAACAGTGGGATAGTCGGGGCGACTGTAGAGGAGGAATGTGCACTTTGGGTGCCAGCACCCATGAGTGAAGGCTGCCCTGACTGAGCCTTGCTTGCTTGGGGCCTAGTGCACTCCTGCCGGGCAACGGGTGATAGGACATGCTTTTCCGAATTAATGAGAGAAAACGTTGATTCTCCTGCTGCCCACGAAGGTGGAAAGTGAAGTGGGGAGACATGTGGGGAGTAAGCAAGGTTCCCTGTCTGGGGGTTCCAAATCTGCTGTTGGTTTATTTCACCGCTGACTAGAGATATACAGGGTGTCCCCCCAAAATGTATACACACTTTGAATACCTACTAATTCCAATGGTTTTAAGCATAAGAAAGAAACAACAATGGAGCTGTTATCTGTTAAAAGTGTGGGCACAAACAGGTAGTTGGACATTCCCTGAGGGGTCTCAGATTGGAGAGGGTGAAGGCCAGACTGAGGGGCCCCTTTCCACCCCCCCTACCCCAGTGCACGAATTTCGTGCACCGGACTACTAGTGCTATTATTAAATAAGCATTATTAACTTTCTCAGTGTTAATTTTTCACATTAATAGATACAACCTACATAAGCAAACCTTCTTTGAGCTCTTGAGTAACTTTTAGGAATGAAAATGGGTCCTGAAATCAGAAAGTTTGAGGTCCTCTAATCTAACAAAATCTTTAGCATATCTTCCTAAGTAGGTGAATAAACATACAAAAGCATGAGTGAAGATCTGCTGGCAAAAGAAGAACAGGATGGTGTGGTGAAAGGAAAGGGATGGGTGGGGTGGGGCTCCACTGGCCACCACAGTGAGAGTCAGCGGTTCCTGGCCTGAGGACTTCACAGATGGATAAAATTTCCTATTTTGGGAACCACATTAAATGGTCAATTTTTTATTTGGTCAAGTAAGGACATTTGAAAAAATAAGTACAATCTACCATCACAGTTATTTTATAAAAGTCAAGACATTTTAAAGGGAAAAAAGGAAGGATATGATGTTGGTATGAAGGGCAGGCTCTACACTGAATAAATTCAGCTTTTTGGAGCTCACCTGTTGGTCCTTGTTTTTCCTGCTTGGCCATGGTCCCGTGGACACTTCGCCCCACACCAGACTTGGTAACCATCAACCAAGAGCAGGGTCAGTCAACTTTCTGTAAAGACCAGATAATCAGGACTTTAGGCTTTGCAGGCCACACAGTCTCTGTTGCAGCTACTCGACTCTGCTAGCTTAGCGTGAAAGCAGCCACAGACAGAACATACACTGAGTAGGATGGCTATGTGCCAACACGGTGTTATTTATAAAAGCACTGGCAGCCACATTTGGCCCATCAGCCTTTGTTACTAACCCCTGGTCTAGAGATGGCACATGAGGTCCAGGGAGAGGTCATTCATGCCTGGCCACCAGGGACTGAGGAAGTGCTCAGATGACCAGCATTGCCATTTCCATGACAAACAGATAAAAAAGCTGGAGTGCCTGTCTCTTTCGGCATCTGAGGAGGACGGCGTTGGTGAAGTCATCAAACCTCTTTTGAAGGGAAGTGCTAACGCACAGTGGCCACAGCCACCGCACTGGCACCAGGGACAGAGGCCAGATAAATGGAAGGAAGGCAGGTGAGATGGCCTGCCCAGAGGGACACAGCCGGCAAGCGACACACTGGCATTTGAAGCAGAGATCTTTCCCGCACGCACCATCGCTCTAGCACAGGACACTGTCCTCCTGCTCCGCACTGCCACGTGGGAAATAGACTCTCAGCTTGAGCTAGAGGTGCGTTGAGATGCCCCAACTTCCAGAAAAAAACAAACAAACCCAGATGCATGACTTTCATTTTTAGAAAGAGAATCTCTATTGCCATCTTCTCCCTTCCAAGATGTCAAGATTTGCCAGGCAGCCCTCCGCCAGCTGCCGATCTGCCCGTCAGATTAGGGGCACTCACATATGGTGGCAAAGGCAGGGGAGAATGAGCCACCCCGATTCTGACATGTGAGCACCAGAGCTACGAGCATATGGCCTGGAAGGCTCTCCAGGAACTTCCTGGGACATCTCATGCAAGTTGGGACTGAGGCGTTCAAGGACCTGCATCCAGGGAGAGAGAGAAAGAGAAGATGCAGAGAGAGTGGTTTCCTTTGAAATATTTACAAATATGACAGTGAAGAGTTCATGTCTGCAATGTAAGAAGCTCATTGGAATCATTAAAGAAAAAGGTGAAAATCCCTAAAGGAAATTGGAAAGTGAAAAGCACCAATAATTCCTAAAAGAACCTCAAATGGCCACTATAGTAAAAATGAAATGTGTCTTTACTTAATAATGCTGGTGTGAGTGCAGTGAGAGGGGCACACTGTATATTGCTGGTGGGCATATAAATGGGTACATACCAGCTGGGAATCAAGCTGGTAACACATACAAAGAATCATAAACATATTTATCATCTCTATCTCAGTAATCCCACTTGTGTGAATATGCTGAACATACTAAGATCATCACCTCCCTCTGATGGAACATCTACCTCTGTCAGTAGAATCCATGCTGCTAATAGCTTTTCTGACAATTTCACAAGTTACTCATGGTGAACTACAAACTAAAACTTGAATGCCTCCTTTTTCTCCTCCACAGATGATGCTGTAAACTCATGTACTCATAGCTTCCTCCCTAAGCATGTGTAGGTTTGGGGGTCCCTGAGCAGAGCTCAGCATTTCCTCTTGGCTGAGTTAGCCACCACTCCGTCATCTGGATCCTACACTTGTCATTTAAAGCAGCCTCATCGTGTCCCAGCTTAGTGACATGTCCCAGCTTAGTCAGCCTGACTCCTGAGCCAGGTCCGTGTTCCCAGGAGGCAGTGTACCGGACACGGCCGAGGTTGAGCCCAGCAGCCGGTGGCTAGACCTCCTTCCAAGTTGCTGGTGTCCTTAAACAACAACTGGAGCTGTTCCACGTGTCACACATATGCTTTGTTTAACTCGGATCTGGACGTATCCCTCCATCTTCGCCACCCGTGAATGTCAAATGTCTTCAAGTCCAGGAGGAAGACTCTGCAGAGGGAACAGGAGACAGGCTTCCATGAGGGAAATTTTCCCTACTCTCCCTGGCACTGCAGCTCTGCCTGGCATGTTTCTCTCCCCAAGGAGCACCCACCCTTCCCTCCAGGGCCTTGTTCTCAGTGCCCTGCTTCCTACTGTTAAGTAGGAGCCAGCTAACCACCTCAGGTGAGCAGAAAGGGGTCCAGAAATGGTGCTTAGGGATTAGAGCCCTCACTTTACCATCTGCTACATACATAACCTCAGACAAGTCACTGAAGCTTTCTGATCCTGAAGTTCCTCAAATGTAAAATGGACATAGTTTTCCTGTTTTTCCCACCCCAAGGGTGTGTGTGAAGCTTAATAAGATGGGAGGGCACCACATCTTGTAAACCCAAGGACTGCACAAGTCGAGGCCAACTTGTTAGTCACCACTCCTACTACTAATAAATTACATTCTCCCTGTTTGGTATAGGGGAAAGGGCAACATCTTTCTAGAGTGTTCATTGGACATGTGAGGGATAAAAGGGTGCAGCAGCCTCAGACTTCCCTGCAGACTTCATAGACAAAGGCATGTGACATCAGAGAAATGGCTGGGTCAAGGCTCTAGAATCCTTAGATGCAGGCCTGGTTGAGAGCCAGCCTGGTCCTCCAGGCCCTGTAGGTAAGAAAGCCTGAGCCTCAAAGCAGGGAAGGAATGGGTTGGAGGCCACACAATGAGCAATGGTTGAAGGGGCCCCGGACCTCTCACAGCACTCCCACACTGCTCTCCCTGTCTTAGCCTTCAACAATGCTCATTTGAAGGAACCCAAAAGAGGTTCTAGGAGATGAAATTAGAAGCTATGAAAAAATATATATACACACACACACACTAGAGACCTGGTGCATGGATTCATGTACATTGAAAGGAAATTAATTAGAAGGTAGCCAGTGGGGTGGGACTGGACAAGACAAGCCACGCCCTGGAGCCAACCTCCCGTGGTTCTTCAGCGGCGTCTATGGAGTGAGTGGGGTCCCTCCGGCAGGTGGGGTCCCTCGGCCTAGCCTGCAGGGATTGAGCTGAATCTGGCTCTCCAACATCCCCTGAAGGATCCCGGAGTACGAGAGGGCACTCTGCAAAGTTGCTGTCGTACAGGGTATGGAACGCAAATGCAAGTGTGCAGTAAACCAGATTCAGGGCCGACAGTGCCCCAGCAACAACATAACCCATGGCCAAAGGTGGAATCTCGCAGCCCTGCAAGGAATCAGGCTCCCTCCTCTCTGGTTTCAGGGTGCACCACTCGAGAACCGCCACCAAGTAACTGCAGCTCGATAGCTCCTGCATTGAGTGTCTGCCACCTGGAGTGTCATAGCGACCAGTCAAACTGTAGGAGGGACACTTAGCATATTAGCCTTTTATATATATGGTAGTTGGCTCCAATTCAACAATCAACAGGAATCACCAATTTGGAGTGTGGTGAAGAAGGACATGTTACGCAGTGCAAAACAACTGAATTGTGATACAGCACAGATGTGGAAACCGCATAGTTTGAGTCAGCCCCAGGACCAGCTGGCACTAGGGCCAGGCCCCTCTCCAGCTACACTGCTCTGCTCCTCAACTATCTGCTCTGGCCTGTGCTGCTCTGTGCTGCTCTGCTCCTGCAAGATATCTTCAGTATTCCAGCTCAGCCAGGGAGATGCAGTGTTCAGTCCTCAACAGAAAGGGAAAGTACAGCAGAGGGGAGATGGCTTATATGGACAGAAGTTCCTGCCCCTGGCCCCTCATGGGTGCAACCTCATGCAAATGAGGACTCCAAATCCTCATAGTTTGGTTGGTCCAAATAACACTGTCCTGATTGGTCAGAATAGAACCACTCTTGTTGGCTGGTGCTACACAGCTCCAGTTGGATGGGGAAAGCCTCAGTCCTATTGGTTGAAATAGGATTCCAGGAACTCCTTCAGAAGGGCTGGCTCAGATGGCAGGAACACTGTGCAGGCAGGCAGTTCAGCACAGAGGCTCCTCCCTGAAGTGCAGCTTGGTGAGTGGCCCCTGTGTAGAAAGGAGTGCTGTACTCTGTGTTTTTGTTTTGTTTTGTTTTGTTTTGTATTTGAGCCCAGTTAGCCACCAGGAGCCCTTCTTAGTGGGTGTCTTCTTAGGGTTCACAAGACACACACACACACACACACACACATACGGGAAGCCTGCCCATAGCTCTAACGAGGCACTTCTGCCATTAGGTCTCTGCACATGCCACACCGAGAGCCCGCTCCCACTCTGTACAAGCTCATATGCATCAGTGAGTCTGTCCCTTCTCCAGCTCCGACCTTCTGGACAGGATATTTTAACCAAGAAGCTGCACCTGCCTAAAGTGCCAAACCACACCCAGGGATGAGGGTGCAGCTGTGTCACAGCCACTGGTGTTTCTGGGAGGCAGAGGTGGGATCTGAATGCCAGTGCGGCAATGGCTCCTTCAGGGCTTCAGCCTGAGCACAGGGGATTCCCCAGGACAAGGGGGTGGGAGCATGAGCCAAATGAACTCCTCACAACAACAAAACTCAAACCGCAGTGCCAGGTTTAGCTCTCAGCATCCTTCTCACTCAAGGACCTCCAGCACGCCTTCTGGTCCAGAACACAGGAAACCCAGCGAGATTAAACAGTGCGCCCTGGCTCACAGCAGGGGCAGGGCAAGTGACAAGAACATAGACGTCTGGGTCACTGGCCCACTGCTATGTCAAATGCCACCTGGAGATGAAGGAAACCCCTGTTTCAGAGTGTGTTTGCTGTATCGCTTCACTCGGAGCTGTGCCAGCATGTTCTCCCATCGGTGTGTGGTTGACGAATCGTGTTCGCCAGTAAGGGAAGGATTGAGTCCATTTGGGGGCATCCTTAGGGTGGAATATTATGTGGCCAGTGAAACACATATCTTCAGAGCATATTTCAAGCATGTGGCAACATTCATGATGCAACGTTACATACAAATAGCAAGAGACCAATTTGTATATGCACAATGAACCCTGATTTTGTGACTCTATGTCGTATTTCCTCCAGAATGGCAATGATTTTAAGATGCATCACTGACTTAATATTTCAGAGAAAGGAAACATTAAATCAACTCTAAGAAGCATACTGATTTCAGAAGCATTAAAGATGAAAAATGTGCATCCAAGAAGAGAGGAAATGTGACGTAAATTTATCACACAATTGTGTGTGTGTGTGTGTGTGTGCATATTACCCAAAAGAAGTACATTAAACATTAATATCGGTTATCTTTAAGGGGAGATTTTTATTTTTATTTAATCTATCCCTTTCAGTATTTTTCGGTTTGGTCTCTGATGTGTATACATTAGCTTTATAATGAGAAAAAATAAACAGCGTGTAGAACATTAACAGCAAATGTGAGAAAAGTGCACATGCCTTTGTGACTCACCCAAGGATTACACTTTCCATTCCCCATTCTTGACGCTTTGGATCTTCTTTGTTTTGTTGTGTTTCTCCTCTGGTTTCTAAGCACAGTTTAACCTTCCATCTTCCAGGAACCCTGAGCAGGCTCCCACCATGCTTCCCACACCCCTCTGCACTTCAGTGGTGAGCCCTTGGTTCCCAGCGGCGTCTCTCGGGAGAGTCAGGTGCAGTTTCCTGGTGCGGGCGCTGCAGGCCTGTTTAAGGCGTCGCCCTGCGCGGCAAGCAGTGGCCTTTGTAAAGAGCACCCCGGGAAAATCTGTTTAGACTCCAGTGCTAAGAGAATCGGTCCTTTCCTTTGAGACAATGTTAAGCTTCAGCTTTTTTACCCTAAAAATCAAATATTGTCTTGATTCTTTATTATGTCCCTTTCCCTGACCTGCTAAAAAACTCCGAGTCAAATTTCAAATTCAGCTCTGTTGGTCCCGACAGTGGGGCTATTTCTGCACTTTTTCCCTTTGGTTCTGATTCTTAAAATAAATGTTTTATCTTATTGTTTGTATCCCTTTGTGAGAAGCTGCAAATCGCTGGTAGAAAAGGACTAGAATAGGCAACTACACAAACTGAGTCTCAGTAAGACCTTCCTCTGACTGCACCTTCCACTTCTCCCCTCCCCGTGCTCACTGCATCCAGTCAGCAGCACATCTTGTCAGTTATGCTTCTCGACCATGTCCCACATTTGCCTCCCCCCCGATCTCCACTGTCACCTCCTGGCCCAAGCAGCGGACAGTGACAACAGCCTCCTCACTGCCTCTGCCTCTTCTCTTGTCCCTCCTCTGTTCATTTCCCCCACAGAGTGCCTGTGACCACCCCTAAAGCAGCCCCTCCCACTCACCTCCATCTCATCGCCCATTGTATTAGCCTGTAGCACTTACGAAGCACTGAGATACCCTCATCCTTCTACGTGTTTGTTTGCCTCTCTCTTCCTCTCCTTAAAGGGGAGGCTCCACCTCGTTTCCTGCTGCACTGTGAGCGCCTGGGACTGCCTGGCTCACCGCAAGTCCCTTCCTTGGAAAAAGGAAGGCCTGGCTCACCCCGCCACCCAGCAGCCACTGGTACTGCACAGCTGTGACTCCCATGCCTGCGTTTGCATTTCCAAATAGTGAACAGATGCCATCCTGCTGGCCCTTCCCCTCACAGCTGGGGCTCCCCTAACCTGTGTGTGTGTTGGGGGAGTCACCATGAACCTGGGGGCGGAAGAAGAAGGCCGTGAGATGAGGACCCGCCCAGGACAATCCTCAGCAGGATCAGTCTCTACTGACAGGTCCAAGAGAGACCTGTGGCCCCACACGTTGTCCCCAGGGTTCTTCTCCGTCCCTTCCGATGACTCCATTTGCCAAACATTCAAATGTCGTATTAAAGTTCTTCACCCTGAAGGAGCAAAGCTTCCCAAAGCGACCTCGCACGCTCTGAGGGCTTGTTCCTTGAGACGAATTTCCTCTACGGGTCCAGCTCTTGTCCTCACATCCCTTTCTGCCAAGACCCCTCCCCGGTTTGCCAGCCACAGGCCCCTCCCTGCTCTTCATGCCTGTGCCCCAGGAAGTTCTCCCTGGCCCCAGGGAGACGTTTATTGGGGTTCAGGTAGAAGCTCCCCGTGCTATTCTGAAGAGATTCTGCCCAGTTATTGTAGGGACTGGTGACCATCCCTAATTCCTCTTTCTGTCACCTTCTCTTAGAGTCACCAATGCAAATCAAGGCCAGGGACTAGCTGGAGTCCCCTGTGGTTTCACTGTGCAAGGCACTCTGGCCTCCCGGAGCGGTGACTTCTCTGGGGGATTGGTGGGCAGCGACAGGCCTGGGATGCCCTGGAGAAACCCCCCAACCTGTGTGTCCCAGGACTGCGGGTCTCAGAGGAGAGCCAGAGCAGCTGGAGGGGAGAAAGTGCCAGATGAGAGGGTGCGGAGGAGGTGGGGAAGGGAGGGAGGAGGGCTCCACTTCATCCTGGTGGTGCTTGAGGCTTGGAGAATGGGGCCTCAAGGACTTTGGTTTAGAAATCCCAAGTCCCCACATGGACCCTCACCCTGTCCTCAGCCCCCAGATACTACCAGAACTCCTGGGAATCTGGGAAGGAGCCTACAATCCAGGCCAATCTGGGGCACCTCCAAAAAATTCTAGAAGAGTAGTTCTCAACCTTCTGGCCCTTTAAATACAGTTCCTCATGTTGTGACCCCAACCATAAAATTATTATCGTTGCTACTTCATAACTGTAATGTTGCTACTGTTATGAATCGTAATGTAAATATCTGATATGCAGGATGGTCTTAGGCGACCCTTGTGAAAGGGTCGTTCGACCCCCAAAGGAGTCACGACCCACAGGTTGAGAACCGCTGTTCTAGAAGGTTAGTCATAAACATCCTCTGTTCCCATTTTACAGCTAAGGAAACTGAGGCAGAGAGGCTTATGCAGCAGCATGAAGACCAGCCTGAGCTCTGCGGCTTTGATCCACCACATCCCTAGGCTACGCTGAATCTGGGTATAAGATTTCCATTCCCCTCCCTCTTCCTGCGGGGCCCAGCTGAAATCTGTGTCATACACATGTATGAAATATTTAAGCCTCTCCCGAGGAGCCTCGTGTCACTTCTAAATCAATTTATTTTAATCTAATCTTCATCTGCCATGGTTTTCTGGGCCAGCGCCATCAAGGAAACCTCTTGGCAGGTGCAAGAAACTGAAACACAGAACATTTGTTTTTAATGGTTCCTCCGCAGCCGGCAGTTCCAGCGGCAAAGTCCGCGCAGACCATGAAATACGACTGGTCCTTGGAGAGGACCCCGATGCACTCTGAGGTCCGCACAGATGGGTGCTCGCCAGACTGCGAGTGTCAAGTTGTCAGGAGGCCCTTAAAACAGTAACAAGGCCGAGGGCGAACGCGCCGGCCAGCAGAGAGGGGAGGAGAGAGAAATCCTGGCAGGAGCCAAGTCCCAGCCAGTGCCTGTGCTCCTCAGTGTCCCTTTAGTAGCTGCCGCCATGAAAGGCCTAGTTTTCTCGGCTCAACCCGGGCTTCAGGAGGCTCACTTTGTCCTAGCTCCTTGGATTTTGATAGGAACGCTCCAAAATGCAGAAACTGGCCTCACCTCGCCTTTCCATCGGGCTCAGCTGTGGAACTCCAGAAGAAAACTCCAGAATAGGCTGGTCCAGGGCCCGGGCAGCCTCGGGAGTCCTCCTGGTGGCCGCACTGCCCGGAGCATGATGAGCCAGGAAAAGGAGCAGGGACACCTCTCCCTCTGGACCCAGGATTCCCCAGCTTCCACCTGAAGGTTTCCTGCTGCAACGAACTGGCAGCTTCCTGCCCTGTTGCCAGAATTCCCACCAGGCCCCCCTCCCTGGGCCCACCATGACCAGGCAGCAAGGTCAGCCACAGCTCTGCTCCAGGAGGCCTTGACCTTGAACCTGAGAGCCTGGCAGAAAGAACCCGGGCCTCCTGAGTCGCACTTTCCACCGAGGGTCAGTCCTGCCCATCAGGGGGTTCTATCACCCTGAATTCCACGTCTCTGGGTTGGGAGTGAGGTACCACCTTACCCCAACCTGAGAGAGCGGCTGTCTCTCACATCCACTGTTACAGACCCAGGGACTATCACAAACTGTTAGGAGCCCGATGCCTCCCTATCTGACCGGATTTAATGTTGGAGAATGCAGTGTTGAGCAGAATGGAGTTCGGGCCTCATCTCTGGCACATCCTGGCTGTGCGGCGTCAGGAAATCACTCTACTTCTCTGTGCCTTAGTTTGGCTACCTGGAAAATGGGTATAATAATGATGACCCCTCCCCGGAAGTAGAAAAGATTGTTGAGGCAGTGTTCTACATGTTGCCTGGAATAGGAAGCCCCTTTTAGGGCTGCCATTCCGTATCTCTTTGAGCTACTAGATCTGGTTCTTCCCACTCTATAGGCACGAGGGGGACATTCTTGCCCACTGTAGTCAGTGACTATTGGCCAACTGGCAGTGAGCAGAAGTGGCCTGTATCACTCTGTGTAGGACATGTAAGAACAGGCATGCTATTAACAACTCCCCTTGGCTAGTGATCCCTGAAGCCACCTGTTGCAATGGCAGCATCACCGGCCTGAGACAGTGTGTGGAGCAGAGCCCTCCACCAGCCCCTGTAGGGCCTGATGTGTGAGCTGGAAATAAAGCTTTCTTATGCTAAGCCACCATGACTCATTACCTCGGTGGGACTCAGTGCATCCTGACAAATATTCCATCCAACTCCCACCCCCAATCAGCACCAGGCCTATGCTTCATTCTGCCCTCTGGATATGGGGTTTGGGTTTTGGATGCCCTTTGTCCTTGCTCCTGAGAGGGAGCTGCAGCCCTCAGCTACCCCCACCCCCTCCTTTCTGGCCCACCATGCTGAGGACTGACCTGGCATGGCCCAGACCAGGGCAAGGGAGTGGAGAAGTCAGGGAGGGAGAGAGCTGACTGGAGGTCCAGATGGACCTGTCCCTTTATGGGCCAAAGCGCTGGGCTTGGACTCACAGCTCAGGGCAGCAGAGGTGCCCCACACAGCTGGCTGCAGTTGCAGCCCCCGCCCACTCCCCCAGCTCTGCGTCCTCAACTCCTTTCCAAGATGCAGCTAAAGGTCACTCTAACATCGTGTTTCCTCTGGACCAGCCAGACTTTCCTCTGATGGAATCTGGAAACTAACAGGCAGAATTTTCCATAGGGTTGTAGAAAGTCATGCCTTGGGGACCATCCACGCCAATCCCATGTGCAGTCAGAAACTGAGGGTTGCAGAAAGGATGGACTTGCCCAGTGGTGCAGTGAGGCAGTGACCACCGTAAGACAGAATCCTACTGGCAGTTTAGGCACCAAGCACAAAGGTCACCAAGGTTGATCCTTCTGGAAGCTGAGCTCTGCTCACACAAGTAGCCCAGCCAAGGAGACAGCCTCCACCAGTCAGGATGTCCATTCCCAGAGACCCCGGCTGCTCCTGGGTAGAGAGAGAACCCAGAGGGGCTACCTCTATAACTCTGCTGCCTGGATACCCAGCAGGGCGTGAGCTTTCCATGTGCCAGAGGGGAGGCTTCATGGCAGGTCCACTGCCCTCACGTCCCATCAGTCTCCACCCAGGTTCTGACTCCCGTGTGGAAACAAGAGCCCGCAAGGATCAGAGTTTGACAGGAAGGGCCTTGAAGGCTGCGGGTAGATGACCATCACTGGGTCATCTGCCTCCTGGCTGGTGCCCCGCTGAGATGGTTAGCACCCACCTCCCACAGCCCATGGCCCAGTTGTTCCATCTTGGACTTTGTCTCAGTATCTGATGGGGTATCGCCCTCTGTTCCAGGTCTGCCCTATGGGGCCATGTTCAACCTCTCTGTCCTGTGGCAACTCTTCTAGAAGGAGAAGCCCTTTGTGAAACTTCTTTCTGCTCTGAAGCCCAAGGCTATCATGCAACTTGGTGTCCTGTGTCCTCCCCGCAGCCCCCACACTCCACAAAGTGTGCTCCAGCAGCATGAGCATCGCCTGGAAGCTTGTAGAAATGCAGTCCCAGACCCACCCACACCTACTGAGCTGAACCTGCATTTTAACAAGATCCCCGGGTACTTCCTGGGCATTTTAAGTTTGAGAAGCTTTGGCCTCACACTGTCCATATATCTCTTAGAGTAGATGACCCAGAACGCAGGTGCACAGCACACCTCTCTCTTCCTACGACTTCTTTACAACTGCAGGATGCTGATAACACAAAGGATCCCAGGTCCACTCAGACCCCTGAGTCTCCTACACAGGAATGGCTCCTGAACTGCATCTCCCCTCCTGGGTGGGGAGGAGTTGGCATGTGCCAGTTCAGGTACAGACACTTACATTTAACCAAATCAAACAGCATTGTTCTTTCAACTATGCCAGCTCTACTATTCAATCCACCCGTTTTCAAGCCTGCCTACATATTAGGCTCACCTAGTGAGCCTTTAAAGACACTCTGATGCCAACCCCATCCTAGAAGAATTGAACATACTCTCTAGGAGAGTTGTAGGTGTCTGGTTGTGTTTGTCATGCTCCCTAGGCAATTATAATATGCAGTTCAGATAGAGAGCCACTGGTTTAACACATCTATAAGGAGTGGGTTATTTTGTTGTCCACTTCAGGCTCTGGAGTCCATTGGTGTGGGCAGCTCACCTCTCACAGTGATGCTGAGCTCATGGTGATGTATCTGTTAGCTGTTGGCACAATGCTGTGTAACAAACAACCACAAAATCAGAGACAATGCAATAAGAGGCACTCATGTAAATGACACATCTGTGGATCAGCTGTGTCAGCTGACCAGTCAGCTCTGCCTGTCTGTGTTTGCCTAACCTCGAGTGTGGTGACATGCTGGCTCTCTTCAGTCTGTGGAGCTGAGTTGACCATCTTCTCTCTGAAAATCCATGGGTAGGCTGACCAGGTCGTCCTGGTTTTCCCAAGACATTCTCGATTGAGCACTGAAAGCCCATGTCTAAGCACACCTCACAGTCCTGGGGAGACTGGGACGACTGAATACTCTATCTGTTGTCAACTCAGGTAGCTCTGCTCCCCGTCCTCTCATCTTTCTTAGACCAGAGGAATAGCCAGGGCATGTCCCTCTCAAGACACTGGCGGAGTCAGGACCGCAAGCAGAAACAAGAGAGACCTGGCGAACACTAGCATGCTCTCATTTCCCGTGGCTTTGTCGGCCATGTTGGCTAGAAGTCTCCTGTCCCAAATATATCCTCTTAGATTTAGCCTCACTCCCAGCTGCCACCATCTTTCTGGACTTTTATTCAGGCATCTGGTACATTGGCCAAAATGGTTGCACAGCTGAGTCCAAAGTTAAGGGGCATGAAAAATACTCTTCCCAGAATGAGGCAATGGCGGGCGTGTAAATGAGGAGAGGGGTGCAAAATGGGGCCAACCATTCCATCTCTCAGAGGCAGAGGGGTTCTGGCTTCCAAATGCAGACAACCTAATTCCTTCCTGGATACCAACTCTCCCCAGGGAGCCCAGTTCCAGGGCCCACGACTCTCTCAACTCTCCCCACCCAGCTCCTAAAGCACAAAGCACATATCTACTCTGGGGCTCCATCGCCTCTTCGGTTTCATGTCTCTCTCTTCCTTCCTTTTCTTTGCCATCGAGCATCAGAAAGGGAGAGATAATCTTGTGTCAGCCTTATCAACCATCTTGACCAGAAATTGCCTTTGCCAATAAACTCCAGCCTACCAAACCATTCGCTATCCAATACATTGCCCATTGCCTCCAGCTCTGCTTTCTGGGCTCTATTTTTAGTGCGTCCATTCGGATGTCAGCTATGGCCTCTGCACACTGACTATCTAGGCACATTTAGCTGGAGGCCCAACCCCCAGGCCTGGAGCCCACAGATCCCTGCCTCTGGCTTTTCCCACTCCCAGCAGCTTCATGCAAAAACCCCATAGACCAACCTGGTGCCTACAGAAGTTCATACACATGACATGTGAACATGTCATAAGTTAGTGACTTTGATGAAGGAATCATGGGCGGCTGGGTGGCCTGCATCACACACTTCACAGTCCCCAAAATTCCCTAAGCCCTGGCCCCTTCACTGGCTCCCTTCCTTCCCTCCCCTCTCTCTCCCTCCCTCCCACAGCTCCTCCTGTTTGGTTCTTCCATCTCCACTGGGGCACGTGGGGATCTTAGCTTTTGCCTCAAGAAGAATGTGGGGGATGGTCCCCATCTCATTACAGTCACTTATTTCAGACCAGGTTTTAGATCCCAGGCTCTATCTTTCCCCAGCCTCCCAGCAAGCACCTGGGCTCTGATCCCAGTTAAGTGCAGTAAAGCACAACGAATGAACAAGGATTCGAGGGAAAACATTTCAGAGACCTTCATTGCTTTAGAAATGATGTGGGCTGACTCATCCAGTATGTATGACTATAGGCTCCACAAAACAGGAGGAAAAGGACTCCTGACCTCGTGCCCAGCCAAACCCTCTTCAGCCTCCCGCTGAGGCCCACCCACAGTTTGCCCCCTGACCTGTCAGCCAGGATGGGACCACAGAGTCCAGGGGACCAGCATGGAGCTCAGCACCTGCACAACAGATTCAGGGCCTGATGTTGACACTTAGAGGTGACTGTGCTGGACATGTCCCCTTCCCAGCCCCGACCCCCACCCCCACCCAGCCCTGTTGTCTGCTGGGCTGACACTGTTTTCTGCTGGGCTGACACTGTGGGCAGGGTGTTATGGAAAAGGCATCAAAGAAACAACACTGGGAGGTGCATCAAACCTGAGATGCTCCGCCCAGTGTGAGGTGCTGTTCTGATGTGTTAACTCAGGAAATGGGCTGATTTCAGCACACGCCTCAGGACGTCCCTAACTAGGAAGGAGATCCACTGTCACACAACCACATGTCTCGTCCCCCAGCCAAATGGGATGGGCCCCATGGGTGGGATATGAGGGTGCCTCCCAGCCTGGCAGAGATGGCCGAGGAGGACAGGCTCTGCCACCCACTCCCCAGGCTCCGGGCCTCAGGTCAGGGCGTCTGCTGGCCGCAGGCCACAGAGCAGGCAGGCATGGCAGCTGGCCTTAGGGCAGGCTCAGGGGCTTGGGCTCAGCAGAGACAGCCCAAAGCCCAGCTGCCATCACCGTGTGCTGGGTCCCCTCTGCAGCTGCGGTGCGGCCAGCCCGCTGCCACCTCCAGCCTGCCCGTGGCCTCTCTCTTTGCCTGTCCGCTTGTATTTCTTTACTCTTCTTTATTCTGTTCTCTTTCTCTCTTTGTGTGCATCACTCTCTGTCTCATCCTCTGTCTCTTTTTGTGTTCTTCTTCCTCTTTCCTGGCCTCTCTATCTGTTTATGAGTAAAGGGTGGGGGAGGGGAGAGGGGCCAGGGCTCAGGAGGAATCTCAGACAAAATTGAGTGGGACTCTCATTCCATCCCACTCAGGACTCAGACAACGCAGGGGGAGTCGGAATCCTGGCAGCAGTTTGAACTTGGGCTTGGGAGGAAGGTAGGGTCTTTTTAGGCACCTCACAGATAAGTCAGGGCCCTGTGCTGTGCTTCCAGGATGAGGGAACCCAGCAGTCAGCTCCCACTGACCCACCAGGTCTTCTATTTAGCAATGTTCTTTCCCTCAATCAGAGCCTGGGCCGGGGCTGGGGATGAGGAGGAGCAAGGAGAGACCCTGCTTGGATGGAGCTCCATCCACACCCAGGGGAAGGCTATGTAGGCTACTGCACAATCCTACCCACCCTGTGGCCAAGGGCCACCCCAAGGGGAGGACCAGGACACTCGGCCCAGCAACCTGTTCTCCCTGGAGAGGCAACGTAGGAAGCAAGCCGGGAATGACTTAGAGATTCCAGGTTAAGAGGGAGGGAGGGTATCCTAGAGAGTGTGTCTGGGAAGCAGCAGGCATTTGCTCCAGCCCAATGCAGGAGGGTGTAGGGACATGGCAGGGACAAGACTAGGAAAGGTGGTTAGAGTCATGCCCAACATTCAGAGCTTCCTAAGCCAGAGGCAGTGGTGGCCCTTGAATGACGGGAGCCATAGATCCATAGTGGGAGGCTTTGTCCATGAACTTGGGAAAATGATCCTTTCCTCTCCCCATCATCTGCAGGAAAAGGGAAGTCAAGGCAGAGGCCATGTGGACGTTGCCATCTGCTTTGCAGAAGGGGAGGATCTGTTGGCTCTCAGCGCTGGGAAAGGCATCATGAGGAGCTTCTGTCCTTCCCGGGAGGTGGTGGTCCACCCCCTGGGGCTTAGTTTCTAAGTGAAGAGCAGAGCCTTATTTTAACATGATTTCTTGTGTGGTTGGGTGGAGGAGGCGGCTGTGAGGCCAAGGGACAGAGGATCAGTGAAGGGGGAAACAAAAGGGGTGCCTTTGGCAATCTGACTTGAGGCCCTTTTTGGGGTCATTCACCTACCGGCTATGCCTTTCCCTGCCCAGTCATGCATCCGTGCTTCTCTTCCTCCCTCCTCCAAAGGTGCTCTGAGACATGAACAAACAGATGCCCAAAGCTACCTGTCGTACCAGTGGGGAAACTGAGGACAGGAAGGGAGAAGGTGCTCATTGAAGGTACAGAATTTTCTGGCACCAAGTCAGGGCTTTCGGCTCTGGGAGGCATGTGAGCATCTGTCCATTTCAGGGGTGGTGCCACCTCTGGATTCCTTGGGGGTTGGAGAGGTGTGGCCTGCAGGTGGATCCCAGCATGAGCTGGTGGCCTGAATGTCACCCATGCACAGGAGGGCCAGGAAATCCAAGGGCAGACGCAGAACGGCTTCTGAAGACCATCTCGTATGCCTGCACAGGCCACCTGCACTGTCACTCTCATTGCCACTGTGGCCTGTGAGGAGAGTCACCATGTCTGTATCCCCGATGAGGAACCCGAGGCTCAGGGAGGGAGGGATCCTGATTGAGCGCTGAGACCCAAACCAGAATCTCCAAGCACTAACACTTAACCTTTCTTCATCCTGACAGACATATGTGGATATTTTCATTTGAACATTTCCACGTGATGTGGGCATGGGCAGTGTCCATGTATTTGTAGTATGCACACGTGCACATGCGTGCACACACACACACACACACACACACGCACACACACGATTTGTAAAAATCCCCACTGACTCTCCTTGCCCTGTGCTTCATGGGGAATCAGTGTATTGGTGCAGTCACTAATCCCTTTCCTTGGATCCAAGCAAATGGCAGGATCCGTCTCCATCGCCGCCATTGCTAACCCAGGGCTCTCCCTGGTGCCTTGAATCCGAGTCCAGATGACCCACTTTCCCCAGCTCCTCCCTGTCTCCCCGTGGCTTTGGCCGGGAAACTGTCAGCCTGGTAAATATCACAGGCTGAGCAGCTTGTTCCAGCTCCGAGCCTGCCCCTTTCTGGCTGCCCAGCCTGGCTTAGACCGAACCCCAGGGTCCTGCCCCAATGCCAGTGTTCAGCTGCCCATATGCAGATAGGACTTGTCTTCCCAGCGTGCCAGTGTCCACAGAATGCATTTCCTTGGTGCCGGGCCACATTGGGCACAGAGCTCAGTATGGGAGCCGAAAAAGAAGCAGGCTGTGCCCTTGCGAAGACCCCAACTTGGAAGGGAGCTGGTTATGAAAACAAACCCAGACATCAACAGCCCAACAAGACAAGTGTTCTCTGGGCACAGAAGAGGTAACAGAACTTCTGCTGGGCCATCAGGGAAGGCTTTCAGAAGTCTCTGGCATTGGGACTGGAATGCGAATGAGAATATGTCACATCAAGACGTGAGGGAGGGGCCTTCCAGGGGAAAGGGACAGCAAGAGCCAAAGTGTGGAGGCAGAAAGAACAAAGGTACAGAGACTGAAGGGCAACCAGAGCCGGGCCCTGACTAACCTTTCATCCCAGAGCAGAGACACCTGTGCCCTCCAGGGTCAGAGAAGGCAAAGCTGACAGCCGTCAATAGACCCTGTCCTCACCTTGGACCAACCTGCCTTCTGACGTCTCCCTCCTGTGATCTCGCTCCCTACCAATGGGTGCCCTGCGCTTCTCCTCTCCCTCCCTGGGATGGTCCTTCCCATTGAGGGGAGAGCATTTTCTCCAGACACCAATACTGCTCAGTGTCCTTGCTGTGACTATGCCCTCCTTGCTGACTCAGGAGAAAGGGAAGGCTTCCCAGAACCCCAAAGGTGCTGCCCCCAGGGTGCAGACCAGCCTCACAGGTATGCTCTCTGTGTTTTTCAGGGGACCTTTGACTTTGGTCTCAAATCCCCAGGAGCCACGGTTGATGGAGACAGCTGTGCCCGCCTCTGTGTTATTCAGGGAACACCGAGTTATTGAGGGGACGCGAGGCTGCCACTGAGTCCGGAGAGGTGACAGTGAAAGCTGTTCCTTTCTGCAGGCCTTCTCACCAAGATGGGCACATGGATGTGGACATAGGAGGGAACAGGACGGGAAGGCAGCCACAGGTGGTCTCAGGGCCCGCCTGGCTCTGGGATCCCAGCACCTGGAGAGAGTCCTGCAGGTGCTCCAGGTTGGGGCTCTTCAGCCCCTGGTTAGGTGGGTGCTCATGGGGCCTATGGGCTCCCCGTGTCTGAGGCTACAGGAGCCGGGATGAGCCTAAGGAGGAATCAGTTGCTACCTGACATCAATTTGATCAAGGTGTGATTTTAGCAGAATAAACCACACCCACTCAAGCTTCAGTATTTGCAGCCTTCACTATTGTTAGAATCTGAGCATTTCTATCACCACCACCTCCAAACCTTCCTCCTTCCCCTTTGCATTCAATCTCTCTCCTCACCTCTGGCTCCAGGCAGCCATGCTTGGCTTTCTGTCACTATGGTTAGACTGTTCTAGAGTCTCACATAAATGGAATCATCCTATATAATAAAGAGGTAATATGCAAATTGACCATCACTCCAACACACAAGATGGCCACCCCCATGTGAACACAAGATGGCCAGCAGAGGAGGGCAGTTGGGGGTGACCAGGCCTGCAGGGGAGGGCAGTTGGGGGAGACCCAAGCCTGCAGGGAGGGCAATTGGGGGGGACCAGGCCTGCAGGGGAGGGCAGTTGGGGGCAACCAGGCTGGCAGAGGAGGGCAGTTAGGGGCAATCGGGCCAGCAGGGGAGCAGTTAGGCATCAATCAGGCTGGCAAGGGAGTGGTTAGGGGGTGATCAGGCTGGCAGGCAGAAGTGGTTAGGGGCAATCAAGCAGACAGGCAGGCGAGTGGTTGGGAGCCAGCAGTCCACTGGGATCATGCCTAAATGGGCAGTCAGACATCCCTCAAGGGGTCCCAGATTGAAGAGGGTGCAGGCTAGGCTGAGGGACACACCGCCTCCCCCCCATGCATGAATTTCATGCATCAGGCCTCTAGTAGGATATAATCTCTATTTCTTTGTGCCTGGCTTCTTATGTGCAAGATTCAGTTTTTGAGATTCATCTTGTTGCCTGTACCAGCAAGTCACTCCTTTTTATTGCTGAGTAGTATTCCATTATTCGGTCATATGATTTGTTCATCCATTCACCCATTGATAGATGTCTGTATATGGTTTTTTGGCTTTTTGAATAAAGTAGCTATTAACATGCATGAACAAAACTTTGTGGGAACACAACATTTTTCTTGGGTAAATACTTAGGAGCAGAATTTCTGGATCACGTGGTACATGGGTGTTTAACATGATAAGAAATGGCCAAGCTGTTTTCCACAGTAGTTGCACCATTTTACATCCCACCAACGGGGCATGAGAGTTCCCATTCCTCCACATCCTTGCCGATGCCTGTTATGGTCAGTCTGGTTCATGTTAGCTGTTCTGTGGAGTGTATTCTACGCTGGTGTTCATTTGCATGGCTCTGACGACTAGTGGTAAGTGTGTTCTCACGTCCTGATTTCAGTCCTGGGTCTGCCAGTCTCCATTCCCCCTTGTACAATGCATGTCACCTCACTGGATTTTAACTTTTGCGTCCAGAGAAGCTGAGTACCAATCTCCGCCCTGTCTCCATCACCAGGCCTTGAAAGATGGCATCAGGTAATGCATGCAGATGGCAGAATGCACAAAGTATTTGCAAGGCTCAAAACTCTAAGCTGCCACTTCACCTAGCACTCAGCTCATGTGTTTTTCATGTTACATTCATCGTTTCATTACAGCAGCCTCCTGGCCGATTTCCCCAACTCCAGTCTTCCCTCTGCCTCGCCCTCCACAGGGCAGCTGGCTGCCTTATCTAAAGCACCACCAGACCTTTGTGCTTTACGTAGCTCCAGGTCTTGCCATGGGGACAGGATTCATTCATGCTTTCCCTAATAACATCGATGGAAAGCCCGCTGTGTGCCAGGCACCGTTCCAGTTTCTGCAGATAAAGTATCCAATGGAGCAGAGAGCCCCGCCCTTTGCAGAATGAGAACCCACCTCCTTATTGTTCAAAGGCAGCAGAGGCCCGAGGGATGAGCACGCTGCCCACAGTCACTCAGCAAGCCCGCAGCAGAGCCGGGGTGAGAACCAGGTCCCTGTCCCGGTCCAGGTCTTCTCATCACTTCCAGCCCGTGCCCTCCCCTCTGGTTTTCTCAGAGACACGCAGTCCAGAGCCCAGGGGAGGCAGCCTGCAGGGCAGAGCATAGGAACACATCCTTCTCCCAGGGAGCAGCGGGGGGAGGGGGGTCCCTGAGCCCCCTGCCCCTTTCTTCGGGAGCCTTGTTACGAATAAGTGCTTCTTGCCGGAGCCCAGACCTGTGATGAGCGGGTAAGTGGTGCCACACACTTCAGCCTCCTTTCCCTGAGGCGCCTCTGGATTCCCGCCTGCAAGCTGCTCTGTCTGCTCAGAGGAGGCGCAGGGAGGTAATCCCCTGAGGTTGCTCGCACCTGTCAGTGTCCCTTTAAATAAGCAAGCCTTGCCCGACGACATTTAAAGAGGGCTGCGCTGCAAACCCTGGCCTGTGTTCTCAACACCCACACGTCCCCTTGGTCATTCCAGCCGATGCCACAGAAAGCCAGAGTCCAGCGTGGGACCGATGAGGACACCCGAGTCCAAGAAAGAGGGACAGACCTGCCAAAGCTTATGCATCAAGCAAAGAGGAGAGATGGCATTGGGAGCTCAGATGCTCCACTTCCTAGGTCAGTATCCTTTTCTGTATCTCAAGATACATACTGCCAGCCCCCCACTCTCCTGAGGACCCCAGATCCCTGCTCAGTGACCTGCCTCCAGTTGCCACCCCCTTCCCATCACCCATGGATTAGTCGGCATTACACAGTGCTAGTTAGGTCAAGCAGAGAGAGACTTAATGAAAGGCACTAGGTGCTTACACTGTCCGTGGAAAGGCTGGCAGAGGAGGCGAAGGCACAGCTTCCAGGAATGAGTCCCAGATGGCACTGCCAAACTGACCTGCGAGAGGGGCTGCTCCCTCCACCATCACTGAAAGCTGGCGGCCCCAATGGCTGCCTCCAAGAGCCATGTCACATCGGCATGATCTGGGATCAGAGCACTGCTGCCCCAGATGCCGGCTCCAAGACTACACCTCTTCAGAGCCCCAACTTCGGGCTGGGGGTCTGGAATGGAGGTACATGAGCCCACCTCTGGCATCTGCCTGGGAGAAAAGACCCATCCCCCTCGCTACAGTCAACAAAGCTCTTCGGCCTGTGTCCCGCTGTGGGGCAGAGCTACATTTTACGTGTTCTGAGCCTGTGTCTCAGGCTATAAACTTGTAAAAAGAGGTACAGCCTGAGCTCAGGACAGAGTGGGGAACCCAGATTCACACCTGAGCCCCTCCGAGAAGGGCACCCAGTGGTCACAAACACCGGCTCTAGAACCTTCCCTTTGTGTGTACATCCTTGTGCCTCTAAGGGAGTCCCTGGCCCTTCCCTGCATCTTGGTGTCCACATCTCTGTAAAGGGAGGATAATAACAGCGTCCAGAAAGTGCTCAGAACAATGTCTGGCACTGAGACAGCAGCTGCTATGGCCTGAACTGTGTGCCCCACTAAAGTCACTGTGTTAAAGCACTACTCCCAAAGTGACTGTATTTGAACATAGGGCCTTTAGGAGATAACTAAGAGAAAATTAGGTCATGGCGTAGGGCCCTTATCCAATAGGCACTCCCACTCCCCCAGGACCCCAGATCCCTGCCCAGTAACCTGCCTCCAATTGCCAGTCCCCTTCCCGTCACACATGTATTAGTCGACATTAGAGGAGGCACCAGCCCTGGCTAGGGCTCAGTGGTTAGAGCATCGGCCCACAAACTGAAGGGTCCTGGGTTCATTCTGATAAGGACACATGTGGGAGGCAACCAATCAGTGTGTCTCTCTTACACTGAGGTTTCTCTCCCCCCAGCTTCCCTCCACACTCTCTAAATAAATCAATGGGGAAAAAATATCCTCAGGTAAGGATTTTAAAAAAAAGAGGCAACACCAGAGCTCCCCAGCCCTGCCCACTGGAGGCACACACAGAAGAAAGGCCAAGTTAGGACTAGCGAGAAGGTGGCTGTCTGCAAGCCAGGGAGTGAGCCCTCATTAGACACTGACCATGTTGGCACCTTGATCTCAGACTTCTAGCCTCCAGAGCTGTGAGAAAATAAAGTTCTATTGTTTAAGCCACCCAGCCTGTGGTATTTTGTTATGGCTGCTTGAGCAGACTAAGACAGCTATTAATTAATGAGTTATCATGGTATTCCTAATTTTCCAGCTCTGTAATGAAGTGCAGAGTATTTGAAGTCTCTCAGCCTTGGGTACCAACTCTAGATCAGGGTTCCTTAACCTCGGCACTACTGCTTGGTATGGGCCTGCTCTGTGCTCTGTAGGACATTTAGCAGCATCCCTGGCCTCTATCCACTAGATACCAGTAACATCCTCCCCTCCCCAATTTGTGGTCATCAAAAACTACCTTCATGCATGGCCAAATGTCCCCCGGGGGCAGGTGGGGGGTGGGGGGGGAGACATAACTGCCCCGACTGAGAACCACTCCTCCAGATAAACGTTTTGTCTGCGCTGCTGTTGTGGAGCTTAACAAGGCAGGAGACATGACATTGAGTGTCACCTAGAAGTCACCCACTCCTTGAGTAGTAACAGAGCTTGCTCACAGCTTACCTCAGATCCTGCGGGAGACTCGATGCCCTCCCCGAGTTTCTGAAAAATGATTGATGTTGCTCCTTCTGTCTTTGCGTTTGGGGCCGTCCCAACAAGGGAGGTAAACCCTTTTCCTTTGTTGCCACAAAATGGCACCCAAAGGTGGCAGTCGGGCAGGTCAGGGCTGTTCCTGAAGATTCCTAGTAACAACGGCCCATCTGACAGGTCACTGGGATTCCTGTATTAGCCACCCCAGCTCGACTCACCATGCAGAAGTCCTCACCTTTGCCCCTGGGAGTCCCCTGCCCGGTTCCCCCCAGGCTCCTCCGCATCTCACATGCAGCCCTCACGCCAGCTGCCCAGGCCTGAGGGCCGGCCTCTGCAGCCAGCGTCCCCATCACCTCGCCATCTGGGCAGGACGGAGATGCTGAAGAAAGCGCCCTCCCCACCTTCGCCGAAACCATGTCTCCCACTACACCCATGAAGAAATGCTGGCTCAAATACAACACAAACAAATTTACAACCCCATCAACCAACCTGAAGCAAGAAGGGAAAAGCCTGGCAGGCTGGCAACAAAAGACAGTTTGCAGCCAGGTCTTGAGCAGGAGCTAAGGAGCCCCCAGAGGTGGCGGCGCTGAGTCAAATGCTGTTTAGGGCGCATGAGGGGTGAGAAGGAGGCAGCAGCCCTGTGATGAAAATGGCGAGCAGTGGTCTCTGCATACAGCCAGGAGCCTGGGAGAGCTGTCCCCTCGGTAAAATAAAAACCAGAAACCTACCACCCACCCCTCACAAGAGTGAGCCAGCCTGCCCAGGCCACGAGTGAGACAGGAGACACTCAAGGGAAGTCAGGGTCTCCATGTGCACAGAGAGCCCCAAAAACACCCCTCCCACCAGGTGCAAGATCTAGAGCAGTGGTTCTCAACCTTCCTAATGCTGCGACCCTTTAAGACAGTTCCTCATGTTGTGGTGACCCCCAATTTCATTGTTACAAATTGAACATAATTAAAGCATAGTGATTAATCACAAAAACAATATGTAATTATATATGTGTTTTCCAATGGTCTTAGGCGACCCATATGAAAGGGTCGTTCGACCCCCAAAGGGTCGCAAACCACAGATTGAGAACCGCTGCTCTAGAGGAAAAGAATTACAACGCAGCCTGCCGGGGCCAGGGAATCCAAAGCTGTTGCAGAGGCCAGGGAATCACCTGAACGTCCCAGGTGGGAAACAGCACCTCTGACAATGAGCTCAGAGTCAAAACCAACAAAGCAGGTGAGGAAAGAGGAGCCTGGGACCAGGATCGCCCACCAGGGGCAACAGCAGTGCTGGGGGAAGTGGGGGGGAGGGAGAGAGTATTAGAAGGACATCAGCAGGTGGCCTTTCAGAATTGAAAATGGATGTGAGTTCTCATATGAAAAATGTAGTTAAGTTCCAAGCAGGATAAATATAAACACATACTCACATTTGGAGAAGGGATCGACATATCATAAGCTGACAAATCCAGCAATCAATGTAGAAGGATATTTTTTAAAGAGTAAAGGAACTAATAATACCAAAAATGGGGGGAAAGTAAGGTAAAGGAAGGAGAGAAGCTTCCTTGGTTCTTATGGAGGGAAAGTCTCTTAAGTTATAATTCAGGAAATGAACATAACGATTGTATATAGTTATAAGGCAACCACTAAAGGAACTAAAAATACTTTTGAAATCTTCCAAATTATTGGAGGGAAAACCAATACACAAAGCAAACCGCAGATCATGAAATAAAAGACTTTTCAAGGAAGCATTAAAATCAGATAGCATAATATAAAATAATATAACAGAACTGAGAATGTACAAATGTACCCTATCATATCATTACATATAATGGGATAAATGTACATATTATTTTTTGGATCAAAGAGTGAAAACAAATATAAGATTGTGAGAGATGCCTCAGATCCCCCAACTCCAATCCTCTAAGCCGCACCGGATTTCAGCCATGCCAGGGCAGACAGGTCTGTGGAGCTGGGACAGACTTCAAGCTGGCAGAATCTGGATGCAGCGAGCATGCGCATCTGTTCTGTCTGCCCTGGGCTCCTCCAGAGCAAGTGGGAGCTCTCTGAGTCCACACATGTGAAGCTTGAAAGGGCAGGAAAACCAACACCTCCAGGGAAACACCCACCCAGTGTTGAATGAAGCCCATCTTTGAAAAGATCTTCAGCCCCATTAAGTCATCAGGGAAATGCAAATCAAGCTTTAGATGTAATACCTTTTTATTCTCATCTTAGGGGCAAAAATAAGAGTCCATCAATGCAAAGGAATAGAGAGACTATGGATCAAAACACCTTTTATGTGTTGCTAATAGAAATGTAAATTTATAGAACCACATTAGAAAACAACTTGGCATTATCTTATAAAATTGAATAGCCTCAGTATATCCCCAACAGAAAGTCTTGCCAATGGACTTTAGGGGACATTGGTAAGTATATTCATGGCAACGCTCTTCAGATTAGCAAAACCATGGAAACAAGAAAAATATCCATAGAACGGATAATGGCTAAATGAATTGACATGTTTAAACAATGAAGTATTATACAACAGTCAAAATGAATAAACCACAGCCACTTCAACAATGTGGCCATATCTACAAAATATCAAGTTGAGTGAGAAAAATAGGTACCAGAGATGATATACTGCCTAATATCCTTTTAAAAAATTATTAAAAGCAAATGCTAAACAACACAAGTATTGGAAGAGTAACTATAGATTCAACTACATTAAAAATAGGGATGGACATCTAAAATCATATTTAATGGTGAAAGACTGGATAATTTCCCCTAAGATCTGGAACAACACAAAGATTATCTTTCAACACTTCAACATTATATTAGATGTTCCAGACAGAGAAATTAAACAAGAAAAAGAAATAAATTGCATCTATATTATAAAGGAGGAAGTAAAATTATCTCTATTTGCAGATGACATAATCTTGCGAATAAAAAATCCTGACGAATTTACTAAAAACCTATCAGAAAAAATAAACAAGTTTAGGAATGCTGCTGGATACAAGCTCAATATAAAGATCTATCATATTTCTATAAACTAGCAACAAACAATACAAAAATGAAACTAGAAAAAGAATTTCATTTACAATAGCATCAAAATAACAAGATATTTAAGAATAAATTAAACAAAAGATATGTAGTATTTATACTCTGAACCTTCAAAATGTTGTTGAAACAAATATCTAAAGAACATAGAGATCTCTATGTTCATGGATTGGAAGATGTAATACAAATAAGGTGACAGTACTTGCTAAGTTGATCTACAGAATCGACACAATCCTTATGAAAATCCTAGCTTCTTTTTGGGCACGGGTCAGGGAATAATCAAAGCAATCTTGATCAACCATTTATTTCTGCACCCTCAATTCTAGTCCACTAATCAAGATTGCTTTGACTATCCTTGGTCCCTGGCATTCTCACATGAATTTTAGGATTAGCTTTTCAACTGATTCTCAACAAGGGTGTCAAGACAATAAAAGTGGGGGAAATTTCCAAGAAATGGCACTGGGACAACTAAATACCCACATGCAAAAGAATCCAGTTAGGCTCTTCCTCACACCATCCTCAAATATTAACTCAAAATGGATCATAGACTTAAATGTGAGAGCTTCAAACTATTCAACTAGAAGAAAACATAGGAGTAAATATATATATATAAATGAATAAACCAAACATTGGGTTAGGCAATGGCTTCTTAGTTATAACATTAAAAGCACAAGCAACAAAAGAAAAAAATAGATAAATAGAAGATCAAATTTAAAAGCTTTTGTGATGCAAGTAATAATGTCAAGAAAGTAAAAAGCAACTCACAGAATAAGATAACATATTTTCAAATTCTATACTTGATAAGGGACTTGTATCAAAAAACCAAAAGCTCAGTAATTAAAAAATAACCTAACTAAAACATGGGCAAAGGATCTTAATAGACATTTCTCCAAAGAAGATACACAAATGACCCATAAGCACATGAAAAGATGTTTACTATCATCAGTCATTAAGGAAATGCAAATCAAAAGAAAATAAAACACTCCACATCCACTAAGATGGCTAAAATAAAACAGACAGACAACAGTAAGTGTTGGTGAAGTTCATGGAAAAATTGGAACCCTCATAGAGGAATGTGAAACAGTGCTGCCACTTTGAAACATAATTTGGTACTTCCTCTAAATGTTAAACATAGACTTGCTACCTAACCCAGCAATTTCACTCCAAGCAAAATGAAAACATATGCCCCCACATAAACTTGTACAAGAAAGTTCATGACAGCATTATTAATAACAGCAAAATTGTGGAAGCAACTCAAATGTCCATAATTTCATGAATGGATGAATAAAATGTTATATATTCATACAATATATTATTGCGTATTATTCAGCTATAAAAAGGAATGAAGTGCTGATACATGTTACAACATGGATGAACCTTGAAAACATTATGCCAAGTCAAAGAAGCCAATTCTAAAAGCCATATGTTGTATGATTTTATTTACATAAAATCTTCAATTAGACAAATCCTCAGAGACAGAAAGTAGGTTATTTGTTGCCAGAGCATGGAAGGAGAGAGAACTGGGAGTCACTGCTGTGGGGCATGGGTATTCTTTCTGGGGTGATAAAAATATTATAAAATCAGATTAGGCTGATGGTTGCATAATTCTGAATATATAAAAACATTGGATTGTATGCTTTAATTGGTGAATTGTGCAGTAGGTGAATTATATTCAGTAAAGCTGTTTTTTTAAAGGGGTGGGCAAGCAATAGAACATCAGGGCAAGACTTATAATGATGCTTAACTGAGGAGAAAAGAAGCAGGAGCATGGGTGTGATGGGATCAAAAAAGGTAGTTACAAGTTATAAAAGTTGGAGTTTTTCATTGTGTGTTAACTTCACAGATTTTTATTATTAAAAGCAAACAAATAATTATCCAGCAAATCTATACTAATAAAAGAATAATATGCTAATTAGACCAGGAGACCTTCTGGAGACCTCCGGACATCCTTCTGGACAAAGCTGAGGGGTTGGCCGGCCTGCAAACTGCCCCCCAAATGGCCCTCAGTTCCTTGCCCTGGCCGCCACCACCCCCAGTGGGGACCCCCCACCCCAATGGGGCATGGCTGGCCTGCAAACCGCCCCAAGCCCCTCACCCAGGCCAGCCCCGTCCCCCAATCAGACCTCCACCCTGATCTGGGACCCCCTTCAGGGCAGACCAGCCAGCCCTCACCTGTGCACCAGGCCTCTCTACTAATAAAAGGGTAATATGTTAATTAGACCAGGAGACCTTCCGAGAGACCTTCCAGACATCCTTCCGGACAAAGCCATGGTGGCGGGGCTGAGGTAGAGGTGGTTAGGGGTGATCAGGCCAGGAGGGGAGGGCAGTTGGGGGTGATCAGGCCGGCAGGGTGGCAGTTGGGGGCGAGCAGGCTGGGGGGGCAGTTGGGAGTGAGAAGGCCAGCAAGGGGGGGGGAGTTGGGGACAAGCAGGCAGGCAGGCAGAGTGGTTAGGGGCGATCAGGCAGGCAGCAGGTGAGCGGTTAGGAGCCAGTGGTCCCAGATTGCGAGAGGGATATCCGATTGCAGTCAGACATCCCCTGAGGGATCCCAGATTGGAGAGGGTGCAGGCTGGGCTGAGGGATACCCCCCATGCACGAATTTCATGCACTGGGCCACTAGTAAATACATAATGGAAGAGGTTCATGCATGGACCATAAAGGAGTGTGTCAGAAGCCAAAGATGTGACTGATCTGCATCTGAACACCTGTGGTCCAAGCAAAACAATTAAAAGAAAATATCAAGGAAATAGCAATAATTAACTCATGGGTACAGCTAAAACAGTGCCCAGAAGAAACTTTACTGCCTTAATTGATTTTACTAACTAATAACAAATAAAAATAACTCAATTCAAAGTCACACAAAGAACAAAATATTGGGCATTAAGAAAGCAGAAGGATGCAATTAGTAAGGATAAAAGTACAAATTAATGAATTATAAAATAAGAGAGAGAGGAATTAGTACATTCAAAGCAGGTTCTTAGGGAAAAGAAATATATTTTTCTTGAAAAAGAAAAGCTAGCCAGAATAATAAAGGAAAAAAAAGAGTGAAATCACAAATACACAATAGTAGATAAGAAAATGGAGACATAATCATGGATACAAAGAAAAGTAAACAAACCTGAGAGATTAATGTCAACCCTGCAAATAAATGTGACAACCTTTGTAAAATGAATGATTTGCTATATAAAATATAATTTACACACAGAGTGGGGCAAAAGGAGGTTTACAGTTGTATGCAAAATAGAATTTATTCTTGTATTATTATTTAATAATTAGTTGTTTATATGAAAAATAAAACAATAATTATTAAATAATAATAAAAGAATAAATTCTATTTTGCATACTCACAACTATAAACCTACTTTTGCCCCACCCTGTAGTTAATGTTAGAGAATATAGTGAGACCAATTATCAGAAAATAAATTGGGAGAAATATCAAAAAGCTATTACTCCACCCCTCAAAATCTCATTTCCCAGGAAAAAAAATTTAAAACTTCTAAACACAGTTTTTGTTTCTGTGTTATCACTTGTTTTTTAAATTAAACTTTTTCTTTTGAGGTAATTATAGATTCACATGCAGTTTTAAGAAATAGTACATAAAGATCCCCTCTACCTTACTCAGTTTCCCCCAATGGTGACATCTTATAAAATTACAGTATACTAGAGGCCCGGTGCACAAAAATTTGTGCACTCGGGGGGGTGAGGAGGGGGGTCCCCCAGCCCGGCCTGTGCCCTCTCGCAGTCTGGGACCCCTCGGGAGATAACGACCTGCTGGCTTAGGCCTGCTCCCGGGTGGCAGAGGGCACGTCCAATCCCTAGGTGCAGCCCCTGGTCAGGCTCAGAGCAGGGCCGATTGGGGAGTTGGGGCTCCGCCCCGTCATGCACAGAGCAGGGCCGATCAGGGGGTTGGGCCGCTGCCCCCTGTCACTCACAGAGCAGGGCCGATCAGGGGGTTGGGGCGCTGCCCCCTGTCACTCACAGAGCAGGGCCCATCAGGGGGGTTGGGGCTCCATACCCTGTCACACACAGAGCAGGGCCGATCAGGGGGTTGAGGAGCTCCCCCCTGTCACTCACAGAGTAGGGCCGATAGGGGAGTTGGGGCGCCACCCTCTATCACCCACAGAGCAGGGCGGATCAGGGGGTTGGGGCGCCGCCACTGTCACACTCGGGGCAGGGCCGATGGAGAGGTTATGGCTCTACCCTGTCACACACAGAGCAGGGCCTGTGGGGGGGCGGCGGGGGTTGGGGCGCCGCACCCTGTCACACACAGAGCAGGGTGGATAGGGAGGTTGTGGCCCTGCCCCCTGTCACACACAGAGCCGCAGGGCGATCAGGGGGTTGGGGAGTTCCCCCCTGTCACGCTGATCCCGGTGCCGGGATCCTCGCTGCTCCGCTGATCCCAGTGCTGGGAGGCATATTACCCTTTTACTATATAGAATAGAGGCCTGGTGCACGGGTGGGGGCCGGCTGGTTTGCCCTGAAGGGTGTCGTGGATCAGGGTGGAGGTCCCCACTGGGGTGCCTGGCCAGTCTGGGTGAGGGGCTGAGGGCTGTTTTCCGGAAGCGGGTGACTGAACCTCCCAACCGCTCCTTGTTTTCCTTTTTTTTTTATTTTTTATTCTGGGCCAGCTTTAGCTCTGAGGCCTCGCTGCTGAAAACATCGATACAATGTTGCGGTCCGGCTGGCTTTCAGTCCGGCTGGTTTCTGGGGTTTTGTTTAGCTTCTTATTTGCAACATAGTACATAGTTGCTTAGAGTTGCAGCTGAGAGGCCGGCAAGTTAGGCGGGGAACGTTGGAGTCCGCAGTCAATGAAGCAAGCAAGCCTCCCTGCTTGCTTCAGTGCATGGCTGCCAGCCGCCATCTTGGCTGACAGTTAATTTGCATAAGGATATGCTGATTAGCCAATGGGAAGGGTAGCGGTCGTACGCTAATTACCATGTTTCTCTTTTATTAGTGTAGATTTTCACAATCAGGATACTGACATTAATGTGATCAAGTTACAGAACATTTTCATCACCAAGAGGATCCTTCATTTAAATCCTTCATGGACAGACTGACTTCTTTAGACTTGTTTAGAAACATTTTGTTACAAATTTTGGATCTAAATTAATGATAGATATTGGTCTCTACAGTCATTTTCCTTTTTCTTTTCTTATTTTTTTGAGTTTTTCTGGGTAATACTAGCCTGATAAAATGAGTTGGAAGTGTTCCCTTATCTTCTATCTACTGAGAGATTGTGCAAAATTGATGTTAATTCTTCTTTAATGTCTGGTCAACTCACAAGTGAAACCATCTATGCCTAAAGATTTCTTTTTGGGAACTTTCAAGTTATAAATTCCTTGCAGGCCAGGCTGAGGGACTCCACCAGTGCACAAATCCATGCACCAGGCCTCTATTTGTTTAATAAGATCCCATTATGGTCAGAGATCATATTCTATTATTTCAGTTATTTTAAATGTATTTAAGTTTGTTTTATATCCCAGGATATGGCCTGTTTTAGTGAATATTTCATGCATGTTTGAGAAAAATGTGTATTCTTCTGTTGTTGGCTGGAGCATTTTATATATATATATATTAGATCTTATTGGTTGATCGTGTTTGAGTATTTTTATATCCTTGCCTAGCAGTTCTGTAAGTTGCTGAGAGTGGGATGTTGAATTCCCAAGTATAACTATGCATTGGTCTATTGTTTTTCAGCCCTATTAGTTTTTCCTTCTGTATTTTGAGGCTCACTTGTTTGCTGCATACACCTTTAGAATTGTTATGTTTCCTTAGTAGATTGATTATTTTATTATTAGTTGCTGTCTTTCTTTGTAATAATTTTCATTATTCTAAAGCCTACTTTACCTTATATTAATATAGCCAGTCTGCTTTTTTTAAATTAATGTTTGCATGGCATAACTTTTCACTTCTTTATTTTCAGCCTACCTATGTTTCTGTATTTATGGTGAGTTTCTTTTGGGCAGTTTCCACTGTTTTAATCCACTGTTTCAATCTCTGTCTTTAACTGGCATATTTAGACCATTTATATTTAAGGTAATTATTAATATATTAGAGCCCAAGCCTGTTGTTTTATTAATTTGTTTCCTGTTTGCTTTTTGTTTCTCATTTCTCTGTTTTATTTTTATCTCCTTCATGTAGATTTTGTAAACATTTTTTAAAATTCCATTTTGATTTATTTATAATTGTTTTATTATATCACTTTCTATAGTTATTTTAGAGGTTGCTGTAACTATTACCATATATATACATGCACAACTTATCACAGCTACTGGTATTGACCTTATACTACTTGGAGTGAAGTTTAGAAAACTTACTTACATTTAAGTCCATTTACCCTTCCTACTTTTAAATATACTTTTGTAAGTATTTCCTCTACATATATTGAGAACTACATCAAATAGTGTCATAATTTTTGCTTCAAACATCAAACATGATTTTAAAAACTCAGAGGAATAAAATAGTCTATTATATTTGCTCCTTCTTTTACCCATCCCAATGTTCCTTTTTTGTTTTCTGATATTCCAACACTTCTATTATCACTTCTTCTCTGTTGAGAAAAATTCCTTTAGTCATTCTTCATGGGTAAGCTGGCCAGCAAAAAATGTTCTTAGTTTTTCTCCATCTGATAATCTATTTCCCCTTTCATCCCCAAAGGATGCTTTCTCTGGATGTAGAAACTGCTAATGACAATTCTTCTCTTTCAGTGCTTGAAAAATGTGCTCCTCTGGCCCCCGTGGTTTCAGATGAGAAATTCTCTGTTGTTCAAATTGATGTCCCCTATACGTTGTCTTTTTGTTTGTTTGTTTGTTTGTTTGTTTTCCTGAATATTTTCAAGATATTTTCTTTGTGTTTAGTTTTGTCTCTTCTTGTGGATTTGGGAAGAGAGGTGCTTCTCTTATTTGGGATTCATTCTGCTTCTTGAATCTATATATTTATGTCTTTAACCAAATGTAGAAAGCTTTCAGCCTTTACTTCTTTGAGTTGTTTTTGTTTGTTTGTTTTTGGGGTTTTTTCAGGCTTTGTCTTTCTTTTCTGGGACTCAAATGATACAAATATTATTTCTTCTGTTATTATTGCCCAAGTCCCTGGGATTCTGCCTCTATTTTTTTTCAGTCTATTTTCTGTCTGTTGATCAGATTGGGTAAATTCTATCAATCTGTCCTCAAGTTTTCTGACCCTTTCCTCTGTCATGTCCACTCTACTATTGAGCCCATCCGGTGACTTTATTTGTGATTGTATTTTTTACTCCTTTATTCCATTTAGTTCTTTTTTATAAGTTCTATTTTTCTTTTGCTGAGGTTTTCTATTTTCCATTTGTTTTGAGAGAATTCATAATCGCTGAAGCATTTTTATGATGATTGCTTCAAAATCCTTCTCAGATAATTTCAATGTCTGATCATCTCAGTGATGACTGTCTATTCTCACTCATAGTGCGGTTTTTACTTGTTTCTTGGAATGTGAGCAAATGTTTCATTATATCCTGAACAGTTTGGACATTGGAAGTCTCTTTGTCCTATTAATATTATTTTTCCGCAGGCAGTCCCTTCCTTTGAGGGGCAGCAGAGGGATGGTGGGTGTGTTTGCAGCTTCCTGCTGGGCCCGGCTGCCACAACAAGGGGAAAGTGGAGGGCTGACTCATACCATGCTGTTGCTGCAGGCTGGGGAAGGAAGCTGGCTACCCCTACCCACCGGGGCCGCTGACACCATGACACCAGGGGAGGGAAGGGAGAGGATGCAAATGTCAGCTAGTCCCACCTCCCGCTACCTCATTCCCCTGCATGATGCTGAGTGGGGGTGGAGGCTCAGCTCCTCACCAGCCCCCGCCCCGCCCCCCGTCACTCCCCCAGTGGGGGTATCAGAGCACTGATGGCTTCCACCAGACAGGAAATGGAGGAACAGTTTTCCATTCAGCCCCACCAACACTATCTCTGCAAAGGACTCAGAGCACTGCCTCCTGCTGCTGGGGAGGAAGGGAAGACCACCTCTCTCCTTGGCACCACCCAGAGGGGCTCAGAGCGCTGTCTCCTTCAGTGAAGTGGAGGGAGCTCATGGGTGATGGAATGGAAGCTCAATTTCTGGTTCAGCCCTGCTAAAACCACAGGTGTGTATAGGTGTGGTTTGTCCATTGGCATTTAGCTGGAGTAAGGCAGGTACTGCCAAAAGGGTTTTCTGTTCTTAAGTCAGGCTTTACCCAGTCCTTTGGCGAGGGGTTAACCGTTTTTCTTGGAGCTTTTTCTCACTGCCTGGAGGTTCAGTGTTGGAGGCCTCTCTCCGCAACCCTGACTGGGATGTATGGAAGGCAACAAGGAAGCCCAAGGCACCCCCTGCCGAGTTCTTCCCCAAGTCCCAAGGACCCTTCTTCCTTCCACCTTCCAGAGTCTATCCACGCTCGTCTGTTGTTATAGCAACAGTATGTCTGTTGTAAGAGAGGGTCTGGGAGGAATGGGACTACTCTATCTTGGCAGAACTGGAACGCAGGAAATTGTTTAATGTGCATTTTTAAAAAGAATAAGGTACTTATGGGAAAAGGTACAAATCATTACTGTCTGGCTAGATAGTTTGCATACTGAACACATCTGTGTAAGTAGCAATAGTTCAGGAAATAGAAGATGACCACACCCCCAGGAGTTTATTTTGTGCCTCTTTCCATCACTACACTTCCCCAAGGATAACCTCTCTCTTGAATTCTCACATGGCATATTCGCTTTGCCTGAGAGACCTCACCCTTTCTTCCAATAAGCGATAGAGTCGTGATGGCTACTTATTTTAGTCCAGGGTGAAGGCTGGATTTCAGCTCTGGTGTAGCTCAGTCTGTTCGTCATTTGCCCTTATTCCTTGGGTACAGTTAGTTCTCTGTATGAGGGTTTTTCTCACTGACACCAAATAGGTGATGGCTTTTCCAACACCAGTTCTCTGATTCTCTAACACCGTTGGGTGTCCAACAATTCAATTAGATTCTGATGCTGTTGGGAGTTAGTGCAGACCCCAGAGGCTAAGGGCTCGGGCCACAGACTGCCCACACTTCAGATGCCAGCAGCAAGTCCCAGTGCTTCTGACCAAACACCTGTAAATCTGGGGATTTCCACAACCCCCTCCTCAGGCTTGATAAT
Source organism: Myotis lucifugus (assembly GCF_000147115.1). Classification (NCBI taxonomy): domain Eukaryota; kingdom Metazoa; phylum Chordata; class Mammalia; order Chiroptera; family Vespertilionidae; genus Myotis; species Myotis lucifugus. Next base: position 919,239 of record NW_005871378.1, read on the forward strand.
TCGCTAGGACTCACAGAACTCAGGAAAACACTTTACTTCTGTTTCCTGTTGGTTGTAAAGGCTATATCTCAGGCAGAGGCAAATGGGAGAGATGCTTAGGGCAAAGTATGGGGCAAGGGCAGTGGTGTGGGAGCTTCCATGCTCTCCCTGGGCCTGCCACCCTCCCAGCACCTCACTGTATTCATCACCCAGATGGAGTTCTGGAGGTGGATGGAGGCGAAGGTTCCAGTCCTCTGATCAAGGCTTGGTCCTTCTTGACCGGTCCCCAGTCTGAAGCTTTTTAGGGGACCCCAGCCACTAGTCATCATTTCATTAGAATACAAAAGACATTATTATCACTCAGGAAGTTTCAAGGAGCTCTATGCTAGGGACTGGGGACACAGACCAAGTATAATTTTTTAATTATTATGCCACAACATGGTTCTCAATTATGAGCTACCAGATGGGTCTCAAACTCTCATCTTTGTGTTGCAACACTGACCAAAGCCCTGCTGCTTTGTACAGCCGACCTACCGAGGTTCTTAGCTCTCTTTTTTATTGTTCAAGAATTTAGTGAATTGCTTGAAGTAAAAACTAAAAACTAGCCATATGCTTGAAACTCCTCCCAAGTCTCTGGCAAAAGATCCCAGTTCCTTTTGCTATCAGCAGTACCTCTCTACCTGTATATGTCCTAGACCAGTGATGGCAAACCTTTTGAGCTCGGCGTGTCAGCATTTTGAAAAACCCTAACTTAACTCTGGTGCCGTGTCACATATAGAAATTTTTTGATATTTGCAACCATAGTAAAACAAAGACTTATATTTTTGATATTTATTTTATATATTTAAATGCCATTTAACAAAGAAAAATCAACCAAAAAATGAGTTCACGTGTCACCTCTGACATGTGTGTCATAGGTTTGCCATCACTGTCCTAGATTATCTGCCTCCTTTCCTTGCCCCAAATCAGTAAATGCCCCTTTTGCAAAAGGAGTGAAAGTCAGCTCACTTTTCCAAAATTATCTCTCTCTAGAGCTTCAGCTTCTCTAGTTTTTGCTGCCTCTATGTTCTCTGACACCTTCAAAGAAATAATTTCTGCATTTTTGTTGTTTTTGCTGAGACTGTGGTTTCCCACAAACTATTACATCCAACCTAGAAGATAATCCCATTGCTAATTTATCTATTCCCAAATTCTTTATCCATTAGAATAATCCAAGTGGCACAAAACAAGCAAATATCAGATCAAACTTTATTTATAAATTTTGATGTAAAAGTAATATTTTTTCAAATAAGATCTAGCATTACATTAAAAGTATAATACAAATGGCAAAACAAGAATCTCAGTAGGAATGCAAGGATGGTTCAAACTTACCATAATAATATATTAAGAGAGAGAAAAATACATGTTTATCTATACAGATGGAATATTAAAGATTATTACAAAAGTAGCATCCTAGTAATGAAAAAACTAAATAAAGTAGAAATATTTTGACACTTTATATAATATACACCAAAGTCAGCACTGTACTACATATATAAAGTTGTGAAAATGATAAAGATTCCCAGAATAATGCTATTAATTAATATTCTTCCAGAGGTAACTATGCATTGAAGCTTTATTCGAGAAATATATAAGATGTAAAAATCAGAAATAAATTATCTAAAAATTAGCTTTTTGTAGATGATTTAACACTTTATCTGGAGATCTCAAAAAAATTAACTGTAACTCTATTAGAGAAAATAGGAGAATCTGAAAAATGGCTGATTACAAGTTAATATGCCATTATCAACAAACATTTAGAAAATATAATGGAATAATAGATCCCATTTACTAAACAGTGAAACATAACAAGCAATTTTGAAGATCCTTCTCTTGCTTTGTTTTTCCATTCATAGGTCCCTTCCCTTTTTCCTTCTCACGGTAGGAACACTCCTAATGTGTTTGATGTATCTATCACTCTCTGTGAGGGAGTGAATTTTGTGATTGCATGTACTTTAACCTTACATAAAAGTTAGGCCAGATTTCTCATTTCACTTTAGTTTTATTCATTCAACAATATTTTTTAAGAACCTATGTTGCTCTATGTACATTTAATTCATTGTTTCTAACTGCTTCATGGTATTTCCTAACAAACCTGTTCCTTTCCCTGGGGATGGGCCCCTAAAAAGCTTCCCCCACGCACTGCACAATCATGCAGCCGTGAAAGGCTTCTGGGACCAGTGGGAGCACCAGAGAGGATTCTGGATCATATGTACCCAAACACTCAATTTCCCTGTTTCCAGACTGCCCTCCATTCACATTTCCCAGAACCGCAAGTCCTAGTTTCCTTTATCTTTGGTCAAACTGGATGTTAGCCAGCGAGGTGGATAAAGCCGCATACCTTGTTCAAATGTGCATTGTGCTATAAGGAGTGAGATACACCTTTTTGTCCCCTTGGTTTCTCCTTTTGTGAATGGCCTATGCATAGTCTTTGCCCATTTTTCCTCTCAGATTTCCTGCCTTTTACCCCACTGACATGCAGGGATTGCCTTGTATGTTATTGATATCGATTACTTGTCAGGTGGTGTTGATTTTGTCTATGGTGGCCTTTATTGAATAGAAACCTTTAGTTTTGTTCTTGTCAAACCCATGAATTTTCCCTGGTGGATGTGCTTTTCTGTTCTTGTTCAAGACATCACCTCTCACCTCAAAATACACAAAGATATTTGCCTATATTTTTAGCCATATATTTATATTTCACATTCAGGTATTGAATCTATTTCAATTCACCTTTGTTTAAGTTGTGAAATAGAGACTTAATTATTTCTTCATATAATGATAATTTCCCCAATCACCTACATAAACAAAAATCTCTCCCTTGATCTGTAGGCACCTTTATCATATGTCATTCCCATAGACACCCATCTTTTCCTGAGCTCTCAGCGATGTTCCTCTGTTCTTATGCTACTAACATACCATAATTATTATTATTAGATATTAGAGCATTGTGCTAGGCCTAATCTATGGTAAAGTAAATCCTTATCTCTTTTTTTCATGTTCAAAAATTAACTTTTTGTAACTACACTTTCCCACATGAATTTTTTAATATGGTGTTCAGTTCCTCAAATATTTATGATGAGTATATTTTTATTTGGACTTGCCCTGAATGTATAGATTTATTGAGGAGCATTGACATAATTATAAACTTATCTAACCATGAATATGGTTCGCATATATAATTGTGCATGTTTTCACTTACTCCCTCTAATAGAGTTTTTAAACCTTTTCTCTATGAAGCCCTTGTGCAATATTTTTAGTCCAACTTCTAGATATTTATAGTTTTTATTACTTTGATATTTTATATCATATTTTCTTATTGGTTATTGCTGGTGATTGTAAAATAATGTTATTTATTTTAGTAAGTTCTGCTATTTTGTGTAAGTACTTGCCTAGGTTGTTTTTGAAAGTATATCCAAGAAGTTCATGAAAATTGTTGCCTCTGGAGAGGAATATTTGGGGATCAGGTAGGAAAGGAAGATCTTTTAGTTGTACACTCTTTGGGACTATTTGAATTATTCCTTCAATGAAAAATTAGCATATATGAACATATTAGTACATGTAAGTATAGAGTTAATGTGTGTGTACTACACCTACCTTTATCTCTCTATGTATGACATATCCATATCAAGAGAGATCCAGAATGGGCCAAAGTGAAAGCCTGCTGACCCCGTAAGTTTTGCCCTCTTTGGAGAAAGCCTCACCAGCGACACTGAAGGTACAGCAGGGGCCAGCAGCCATGGTCGGCTCTCTGTTCTTTGCTTGAATTTTTAGAAGCATGAATTTTTTCTAACTTGAGCAATCTCTCCTGCTACCTAGTTTATTTTTTCAAGCATTCCTGCATCTGGCAAAACAACTGAGTGAGAAATGTATGTGGATAGTAATTGCTTTCAAATCTTTTGAGTTTTAGCAACCCTCAAAGCATTGTTTGCATATTTCCTTCTCTAATTGTCTCCATGTCATAGGCAAATAGTTTTTTAAATAAAATTTCTATTACACATGCCTTTCAGAATTATCTATTCACCTCACCTGTTAGAGTTTCACTGGGGAGTCTGCAATTCCAGTTGATATATGCCAAGTGATGTATATAGTACGAGGGATGAGGAGGTGACCTGGGACGGGGTTAATAAAATGCCCATGACTCATCTGTTCTTTGAGAAGTGAATTATAGAACATTGGTGGCCTCGTCTGCTCAAAAAAGGGACTGGGCGTTTGAACAGCAATGCTTTATTTCAGAGAAGTCTTAGGTGGAATGACGGTTGTGGTTGAGAAGGTGGCATTCACCAAGCATTCCATCTAATTTTCCTCCTTTGCTAGCCCCCTTCCAGGTAGGTGACCATGTGACCAGTTCTGGGCAAAGGGCTACGGTAACTGTGTGACTGACAGCTCTTCTGGGCGGGACCCTAGAAGAACCAATGTGTGCCTCCCCTACCTCCACAGTTGTCTCCTCCCCTGCAGGGCTCTTCCCTCTACTTAAAACCCTGCAGTGGTTCCTCATTTCACTCAGAATGAGGTCTTAATAAAAGCACACATCCTTATACTATCTGCCTGCAAACTCTGTTACTGCCCTGATCTCATCTATTACCTCCTACACAGTAGTTGCTCACTGAACATTTCTTAGAAAAATGATTCAGTGAATGGGCAGGCAAAAGCAATCAATGCTTCCCACTGGTGGCTGATATTTTTGTTAGTCACATCTCTCCGGAAGAGTTTGCTTTCCTTGAGTTAGATGATGTATGGATATTCTCCCAGCCCACCCACAGAGAAAGTCTCTCTTCCTCTGATACACATATGTACACATGCAGGCATGCACGGCGTAGTGTATAAGGCAGACGTGAATGAAATTAAGATGAAAGAAGGACTTGGGGTGACAGCATATCACAACACTTTATTAAAAAATTAAATCCAATGTTGCACTTCTCTTTTAAAGGAGTCCTGTAGTCATTGCTCAGCCGCCTCCTCTCCCATATTTTCCTTTTCCTCTCCTCTCTTCCCTCCCCACACTCAAACCACCATGCAGTGGTTTAGTTTATTTTGTTTCTTCCTCTCTTTCCAACTCATGCTAGTAGGGTTTCACCTTCTTCTACAACCAAGTTACTACTGTTTTCTTAAACCAAGTTAGTCCTCTCCCTAAGATGAATTATTATATCAGGTGCTAAGATGATAATTATTCTTTGCACCCCACCGCACTTTCTCTTAAGTTCTAAAGCCAATGACTCTCCATGTTACTTGGGGGATCATGTGTTCTAAGCGAGTGACTTTGCAATTCTGTCCTCCCTTCCAAGTGGGATGTCTGGGATGGCGACTGTAGCCATTGTAACAACTGATCCACAGGTGACTGAGCACCCACAATAGCTTTTCTCTTGCCTTGCACAACCTCAGGTGTCCAGGGAACCCCTTCACACTCTCTTCCCCACATCGTCCGTGTGCAGGAGAAAGGAAGTGCACGGGTGGGGGAGCAAGATGCCCTGCGTGGAATCCAGGCTCCACTGCTGCCATCTGGTGATGCTGGGCCCAGTGTCCTCATCTTTGAAGAGAAGATAGTAACAATGTCTGCCTCATGGAATTAGTGTGAGAAACCAGTGAAATAAGCACAAACACTTAGAAAAGTGCCTGGTATACAAGCCCAATAAACGGTAACCATGGTGACCCATGTCATTTCCTCGGGCAGCGCTGGGATAATAATAATAGATAATAGATGCTCATCAGGTTTGGCGAAGGTGGAACATCAGCCCCAGGTCCTCCCACTAAAGCTTTGTGTTTTTCCCGTTGCCGACATCATATTCAGCTGAACCGCCCGCCCGGTCATGTTGATTTAAGCTCTGACCCTGTTCATGATGCTGGGGAAGCTGCTTTCCTTCTCAGGGCTGCACTTTCTCCATCTACAGGGCGAGCAGTTGATGATCTCTCAGGGTCCTGCTAGTTTTGCCCTTAGATATGTGCACCTAAAAGAAAAAGTTTAAAGACCCGTGCTACATCTCTAAAGAAGATGCTCCTGACTGAGCCGACGGCTCTACCACATGGATTTGCAGGTCTTAACAGACTTCCTGGCGGAGTTGGCCTTGAATGCAGTAGGAAACACTGCAGAGCAGGCGCAGCCCAGCGCTTCCCAGACGTAACGTGCACACGCGTCCGGGGGTCTCACTCGGATGCAGATTTTGATTCCTCAGGTCTGCAATGGGACTTGAGCCTCTGCATTTCTAACAAGCTCCCAGGTTTGTGGATGCCATTTGTTGGTGAACCGCACCCAGGGAAGCAAGGGCTGTACCGCACGCTACTCCAGTGCTCCAAAGAGCACTGCAGACGAGGGAGAGGTGGCCTGGAAAGGAGCCATTTCTGCAGCTCAAAGCAACCCATTTCCCTGCCCCGTGCTGAGCGCTGCCTGTCCCCGAGACTCTAATCTGTGTCCGGTAATGCACAGCCACCTGTGCCATTAATTACAGTTCTCAGGCAAGGACCGCCTCCCATCGATGGGGCACACTGCTCTGCAGGGCAGCCTTTTCCGTAGAATTTCCCATAAGAATGGGAATGACAGGTGTCTGCGATTTTCATATGGTAGCCGCTGAGGACATGTGGCTTCTGAGCACTTGGAATGTGGCTGGTGAGACTGAAGAACTGGATTTTAACTAGTATCTGTTAGTACAGTCCTCTTGTCACCTCCAAGTAGTGCCCAGTCCCCTCTGCCCAGATAGGAGACCCCTACTCACAACCTCCTGTGGCGCCTCCATGGCTTTCAGAACTGTCCCCGCCTCGCTCATCAGAAAGGTTGAGTGGGAGAGAACGCAGTGGCTCCCCAAGTTGTGCAATGTTGGTGCCTGAAGTCAGAGGTTTTTCTATGGAGAGATCTGGCTAAGGGGTTACCAGGGGCTCCATCCAGGGGTGCACTGAGACCCTTCCATACTCTGTAGTTCTGTGCACCTACCTGGTGTTGTGCTAACCCCAGACATACCTGGGCCCTGGAGAATGTGGGCTGGGCACTTCAGACCATGGGAACAACCCAGGCAGGCACTTAGAGATGGGACACACAGAATGTCCTTGGGACTTGAAGTGCAGACTGGCTGGAGGGTGTCAGAGGGGGCAGGTATTATTTTTTTCTCACACTTTCCAAATGAAAACTGCACACACATGTGAGGCTGTGTGGAAGAGGGAATATTTAAAACTGGGTCAAACTGAGGCAGGCCTGGAGTGCCATGTGGCACTGGGAGGAACTGGGAGAGCTACTTTTGTGTGTGTGAGGTGGGGAGGCAGCCAGGGATGACGTAATTGAGTTGTATTCTCATCTATGGAGGGCACTCTGTCAAAAGAATAGAGATACATTTGGCAAATCATTTTCCCCATCATTGCCCGCTCTGGTGGATTAATCATTTATTAGAGGCTTCCTGAAAAGAATCCTGAGCCGGAATAACCTGGATAGTGAGGTCTATAGTGGCAGGGAAGGGGGTGCTGTGGGCCCCATTCCTGGTGCCTAGCATTCTTGGCTCAGAGTGAAGAGACTGGAGGAGAGGAACCCAGTGTGGTGTCTACTGCACTAGTCCACGTGAGCATGCAGGGGACAAGGACGACAGAGGAGAACACAGCAAGACTAAGACCGGATGACCGGAGTCAACAGTTAGCACCAACTTAATGCCAATAGGAGTCCTCACTTTTGGGTGTGATGAAGAAGGAAATTGTATTCAGTGCAAACAGCTCAGTTGTGATAGAGCACAGCCTTGAAAACAGCATGGCTAGCCGAAACCGGTTTGGCTCAGTGGATAGAGCGTCGGCCTGCAGACTCAAGGGTCCCAGGTTCGATTCCGGTCAAGGGCATGTACCTGGGTTGCGGGCACATCCCCAGTAGGAGATGTGCAGGAGGCAGCTGATCAATGTTTCTCTCTCATCGATGTTTCTAACTCTCTATCTCTCTCCTTTCCTCTCTGTAAAAAATCAATAAAATATATTAAAAAAAAAAAAAAGAAAACAGCATGGCTAAAAGGCAGCCCTGAAGCCAGACAGCCTTGAGGCCAGGCCCCTTTCCAGCTATAGAGCTCTGCTCCACACTGCTCTGCTTGGGTGAGACAGCACCAATGTTTCCGCTTAGCCAGGGAGACACCAATGGAAAGGAAAAGTGTGCTCTTTGAGCCACAGGGGAGCTGACTTATATGGACAAAAGTCCCCACCCCCAATCCCTGATTGGTCTGTCTTCATGCAAATGAGGACTCCAACTCCTCACAGTTTGATTGGTCCAAATGGCATTGTCCTGATTGTTCAGAATGAAGCTGTTCTGATTGGTCAGAGCTGCACTGCTCCAACAGGATGGGAAAAGCCTCAGTCCTATTGGTTTAAATGGGATCCCAAGAAACCTTTATAAGGGCTGGCCCAAATGGCAGTCCAGCACAGGCTTCTCCATGAAGTGCGGTTTGCATGAGAGGCCCCTGTGCAGAAAAGGCTGCTAGGCTCTGTGTTTTAAAAATTGAGCTCAGTTAGTCATCAGGAGCCCTTCTACTAAGAAGGTGTGTTTTTTTTCTCAGAGTTCACACCAGGTTGAAGTGGGAGAACATGAGGGAAGGAGGACCCAAAGGGATCTGGACAAGGTAATTCTTTGCTCTAGGGCCCCAGCTGAGGTCCCACACTCCACTGAAAATGTCCCCCCTTCAGGTGGCCCAGGAGCCTGAACACCTCAGCCAGTGGCTCTGGAGAGGGCTTTCCCAGCTCTCTCTCCAGGAGGGAGGTCTGTGGGGGTGGGAGGCCTCAACCCAGTGCCAGGAAACTGCTCTATGGAGGTGGCCCTCAAGTTCACACTTCCTCCCCGACACTGGCTTTTCAAGGAAAACAGGGGTGACACTGTGCCACATTGTGTTAAGTGGAAAATATTCGCCTGAATCCACGGAGACCTGCTTGTCTGGGTCACCGCTGCTGTGAGATCTCGAATACTTCTGCAGTCGCATTCCGTCAATCTGCACCTCAGATGACTTTGCATGGGCTCCTGTGGGCTGCACAGTCTGGGTCAGTGCAGTGTGAGTACCCTCCATCCGGTTGGCAGTGAGGCGCAAAGAGCAGTGCGCAGGGGTCAGGACACCCAGATTATGAGGCCAGCAAATCTCAGGGTTGGAGGGAACTTTGATTGTTTAATTCATCAATGTCTCTGTCAAGCAGCCACCCAGCATCATGCCTCCAGGGACAAGGAGCTCACTACCTTTCAAGTACCTGGCTTGAACTCTTGGATGTTCTGTCTCAAATCAAACAGATACTCATCTTTATTAAGGTTCTATCCATCCACCCAGCACTACCCTTCTTCACCATTCACGTTGCAGAAATGTGCAGGCAGCTCTCTGCTCCCACCCCCGCCACACCTCTGTTCTCAGGCCAGAAACCCAGTTCCTGCAGCCACCTTCTGAGGACAGGTGAGGCAGACTCCTCACTTACGGAGGTGAGTGACCCCCTCAGCCTCCCTTTTCCTTACAGTGGGCTGTGATGTCACCGCCCAACCACCTTGCAGGGATACGGTGAGGACCCAATAGGGCAGCAAGGCTGGGAGTCCTTAGCAGCCAGGGAACCCCCATCAAACACGTGCTCCAGTGCAGTAGGGGGCTGCCCAGTTTTAGCAAAGGGAGGAGTAAGAAGTCAATAATGGGGTCACTGATCCCACCAGGGCAGGTTGAAGGCATTTAGAAGCCCTGGTGAGATTATGCATCTCCCATACATAATGTAAAATGACATCAGTTCTAATCTGTTAGACATGTTCAAGGGTGTCCAACCACGTTATGATTTTTAATTTGAAAACTACTTTTTTGTGAAATTATCAAATTATTTCAAAAATAGCTTTAAGTGTCCTAAATTTGTTTGTTTTATTTTTAGTGCCCTTGGTTTCCTGATGCCCTGTTAAGTTTTAAGTCTTCCATCCAGTCAAATAATTTAAAACCTAGAATCACCAACTGTGCAGCTTATCATAGAAGTTAGAGCTTAGAAGAGGGGTTCTCATCAGGATCCCTGAGCCTGGCCGACTTCACGGGGTCTGTGAATCCACTGAAATTAGATGCAAAGTTGTGAGCTTATTTCTGGGGAGACATTGCTCAGCTTCCATCAGATTGTCAAAGGCTCTATAATATCACAAAGCCCTGGGCCACCGACAGAGATTCCGGAACTGAAAGTACCCTTTCTATAGCCAGTCCCCTAAACACTGGGGCTGTAAAGTGGTGCACATTAATTTATGGAAGGTTCCCACTCATAGGTTTGTACTCATCAGAAATGTGCACATAGGTGCAAAAAACAAGTACAGAAGCAGCTCTATTCTACCCGAAACTGCCCAAGTGCTCATCTGTGATAAATGGGCACATACATTGCAGTATCTTCCTAGAGAGAAATACTATACAGAAGTAAAATGAATAATCAGCGACTATGTGCATGATATTGATGACAATTGTGGATAATATTGAGTGGAAGTAGCTAGACACAAAGATTACATACTGTGCATCATTCCACTCCTATAAAATGTGAAAAGAGGCAGCACTAACCCATGGGGCGGGAAGTCAGGAGAGCAGTTACCCTTATGGTGGGGAGTCATCGGAAGGGAGCACAGGAGAGCTAGTGTTTCTTAAGCTGGGGGCAGGTTTCTTGGGTGTGTTCAGTCTGAGAAAAATTCATTGAACCATATCCACATGCTGTAGGCATTTTTCTGTACATGTCACACTTCAATGAAAAGAGGCAAGAAATTGTGATATCCTGCCATGAAATCCAAACTCATTGAACTTGGCCTTTGAGAACGGCCCCAAATTGACCAGTTTTTGAGCTGAGGGCCTCCCAGATTTCATGCACAGCCCTTACTGCCTGAGGTGGAGGTCCTGGTTAAGGGGCCTCTCGTTCCCATCTGAGTGGAGCCCAGTGAATGCAAAGATTCCCTCTTCTACATCTGACAAACCGGAGCCGTCCCCAAGCAAGTGCCTGGCCATGTCTGCTGGGGAAGGAAAGTGCTGCCAATGTGATCCCTTCTTGACGACATGAGAAAAGCAGGACCTGGGAGTCCTCAGTTGTCCCCCCCTCCACCCCAGCTGGGAGTCAGAGGCATTGGGCCTCCTGGGATTACAGACAGGGGCCTGAATGGATTCACAGCTGGCAAAGCACTCTGCACCGCTACAACTCGGCCTGCGCACGTGCGGGATTACTGGCATTGTTATTATTTTGGCTAATGAGAATAATGATAATAATAACAATTATTATTATAAATAAAAATAGTGTATTTTGTTCCCCTAACTGGAGGCCCATTTGGAGCCCAGGGGGAATAGCATGTGGACGACTTCCAATTTTTTCCAGTTGGCTTTAGAAAAATTCAGCATGAAAAGAGAGATTGGTCTGGGCAGTGGTGCAGACATTACCATAAAAAAATAAAAAAATAAAAAGGAGAGGGAGGGGGTAGGGATTGGAGGGAGGGCTGGGAGCCCAGCTCCACTCTCCACCATTCGCTGCTGCCACTGCTGCTCCCTGAAGCCTGATTTCCAAGGGCGGTGGACGCTCCCCGTCAGTGCAGACCTGCAAGCCTGCCTTTCAGGCCCAGAGTGAGCTATTGTCCTCTGCTCCCTGTGAAAAGGCAGAGGAGGTTTGTCATCCCTGGGCTCAGAAACTATGCCCCCCAACTCCGGGTCCCTGGGGTCCAGGGGCAGACTCTTGGCTATTTGAGAACCATTTGTTTTGGGGATGGACATCACAGGAGGGGACAGGCCTCCGTCTTGCCTGTGGAGTGAATGGGGCATAGCTCATGGAAGTTGTTTGTCTCAGAAGACAGATCACAGGCCCTACTTTCCTTCCAGAATGAGCCACAGGTAGCTCTGAGTGTTGGGGGAGGGGAGGAGGGTGATGGGAAGAGAGAGGGACAAATGGGGGGCCCATGCTCAGCCCCAGACCTCAGCACAGGCCCAGAGACCGAGTCCAGCTGGTTATTCGGGGTGCAGGCCCCAGAGACGCCCTTGGTTTGAGAGTAGTGAGCATTGTACCCAGGTCCCAGGCATGGTCAGGAGTCTTCCTGCAATGGCTCAGGGGAGATGAAGTACCAGAGCTGGGAGATAGGGAGGAATGGAGGGAGCGAGGGAGGAGAGGAATGGGAGGGGGAAGGTAGGAGAGAAGAAGAAAGACAGTGAAAAGGGGGAAAGAACAAAGGTAAAAGGTTGGAATTCCAGTCACATGGACAGTAGGACTTCAGGCAGCTCACTTATCCCTCTGACCTCCATTTTTCCTCATCTGTAAAATGGAAGGGGGAGAGGACAGCTAGCATTTACTGAGCATTTACTGAGCATTTACTAACTGCCACATTCAGCCCTATACATTGGAGGCCACTATCACCCCCATCTGACAAGGAAACGAAGGCGTAGGAAGGTGAAGGAAGGTGCTCAGGGTCTGGCAGCTGGTAACTTACAGGCCTGGGATTTGTACTTCGGTTCCCTGGTCCCAGAACCCCCATCTGAGCCACCACACCACAGTCTCTGTTGGTGCAGGACTAGGGAGCAGAATCCCCTCACCCCCATTTATGGCATTTTAGCCACAGACATAAGACCAGGAAGGACCTCCTAGGGTCCTATGAGCAGAGAGGGAGTGATATGCACTGAGCCCTCCTGCACTCCATGCCCCTGCATGGGGTATGCTCTGCCTGGAGCACCTTCCCCTGGCCCCACTCCTCCTGCCTCCTCCAGAAGTCAGTCTCCCCTCCCCCTCCGCCCGGGCCCCATCACCAAGCTCTGCCTTCTGTGCTCACATGACCCTCTGTGCCTCTGACAACACCTCACACTGCAGGATGCTCATTGGCATCTGTTCCTCCCATTGGATGAATCGATGCTGAAGCAACGGGTCCTGTCTTGTCCTCTTCACATCCCCAGTACCCAGCACAGTAGTGAATTAATGATTAGCGCCCAAGGTCAGAGCCAGGATCAGAACTCCAGGCCTTCACATGTCCAGTGTTCATCAGACTGCTCCTCCTGCCTTCTCTTGGCATCATAGAAGAAACATCAGGTTCTAGAACTAAAAGGGGAAGCATTAAGTCATCATGCCCAATGCCCCAGATTTGCAGATGGGGGACATGAGGCCCATACCGGGCACGATCCATGTCCAAGCCCACACAGGAGGTGAGCCCCAGTGGGGCAGGCTCCCTTCCCGCCCGTCTGCAACCTTGGAAAGCTGGATCCCTTGGCTGCCGACCAGGAAGTAAGGAGCCGCCTCTGTTCGGCTGCAGCTGTGTGGTTTTACAGAGGATGCGGCAGAAAAGCTGGCCCCTGGGGCCCCCCTCAGGAGGCTCTTTGTCCACGACAGCATTGTACTAGAATGTGTCATCAAAGGGTTTGACCTAGGCTGAACCAGCAGCCAATTACACCTTCCCAGGGCGCCCCACTCCCACCTGAGCTGGGCTTACTCAAGGCAGACAGGCTGGTGGGGAAAACAGCAGTGGGTGGGCATGTGATCCAAATGACTGCGTCTATCCGGCCTGGCACGGGTCCAGGGCTCCATTAGCCGTGCTACTCGCTGGCTCTCCTTCAACGCGCACAATAACTCTAGGAGGCAGGCATTATCATCTCTGTTTTAAAGACGAGGACAAATGAAGTCAGAGAGGGTAAGTAAGCTGCCGAAAGCTACACAGCTGGTCACTGTCAGAAGCAGGGATTCAAAACCATGCCTGTCATTTACAAACCCCTACTCGCCCCACTTAACAGAAACGCCACATTCTGCAGGGGAGACGGGCCTTCATCTGAGCATCACGGGTCATGTTGCCACAATGAATCCCAGGAGCTTCTTTGTACCCTGATAAGGGTCCTTACCCATTTCACAGATGAGGAAACTGGGGCACAACAGGAAGGGTGACAACTCCTTCTGGGGCCAGTGGTCAAAGCTGGGGTCCTAACAAGCTTCCCAGTGTGCCCCACCCTCACCTACCTCCCCTGCCCGAGGTGGTCTCAGTGACAGGAGCCTCTAGTCCACGTAGCACCCCGCTGATGGCCTGCCAAGCCATCCCTCGGGAACCTGTTCTCCCCCAGGAACATTCCAAGCCTTCCCCTTCCTCTGGGACAGACAAGCTCCAATGGGTCCTTCCCCTCACCCCTCTCTCACCCTTCTGGAAAACAGAGCTCAGAGCTCCTGTTTGTGTAGTTATTCATACAAGCAGACCACCTACACACGCCTTTACATTTAACCTTCAAAGAACCAGGTGTTGGGAGACACAACAACCCCATTTCACAGATGGGCTGCTGAGACCAGAGAGGATAAGTGATGTGCACAGCTGGTAAGTGGTGAGTGGAGCCAGGCCTCTCTGAGCCCGTTCATGTCCCGCTCTCCTGTCAGTCCACTGCCTTGCCCTCCTCTTTGGGGGTCCTCCTGGGTTCATCCAGCCCACCCTGCACTTCCTTCTCAAGGAGAAGAACCATGCCAACTCACTTCTACCCCACCCCCAGAGGCACCCCTGACACAGCCATTTCCCAGGAGGCTGTGGGGCATGAACTCTCCCAGCAAGGACCTCCCTGAAAGGGGGCCACAAGCCCAGGTCCAGCCCCATAGCCCAGCATAGGGGCAGGTGACCACCAGGAGCCAGGCACTGGGTACTGCCCCAGCCCATCTGTGCCTTATTCTGCCGTGGTTTATAAAGGAGTCTCTCCTCAGGAGTCTCTCCTCAGGTCACCCACGAGCGGCTCTTCTACCAACTGGGAAAGGTCTCACTGAGCAGCCCGGACAAGGCAGCCAGGCCGGGGGAGGGGGGGCGGGATCTGAACGCACACCGGCACCTCTCCCTTCATCTCCGAGGAGCTCGCAGTGTTAGCTCCCATGTCCATGATGAGTTGTCCAGTTGAAACCCTACACACTGGATGCCCAGAGGAGAGCCGGGACCAGAAGCAGGAAACACTGCCTCAGAGAGCCACAAAACCAGACAGATCGTAAAAACAAGCCGGGCGCAATGTCCCCCTGTAGCGTCGCCCTAAGTGTGTGCCATGACAACATCCAGTTCTCCAGGGTGAGGTAAGGAGGGAAGCAGATTCTGTGGGTGAGATTGGTTTAGGGAAACTAGAACTTGGATAAAGCTAAACAAGCAACTGCAGGACTTTTCAGAGCTTTTAAAATGCTAATGTGCGTCCCAGTTCTTCAAGAGAGAGAATGTGCAATATTTTTTAAATGTTAGTTTTTCAGAGGATTTCAAAAGAACAATGTCTGTGGAATATTCAGAAAACAGTGTACTCTGGGTCCCCCAGGGAGGGAGGAAGTGGCAATAGCTACTCAGAAGGTGGCCTTTAAATTCATATCGAGTCGATAGTGCTGAGACAGGTGACCAAGAGGAGGACATATATTACAAAATGAGGGTACAGTGTTTGCAGAAGCGTGGAGTGGCATTCCAAACACCCAGGTTCTGTTTGGGGAGTAAGGATTCCCCACAACATATCCTCCTACAAGCTGGCAGCCCTGTGGCAGCCCCGTTTTTTATTTGGTTTGCATGTCTGGCTTCCCAGTAAGATTTGATTTGACCAAAGGGGTCTGCCGCAGAAGGGGACATCTGTTGTTTGTCCTGCGCAGCATCCATCCTCCTTGCTTCTAGTAATAGAACCTCAATTGTCTTTGAGGTACACCCCCTCTTCTGCTCTCAGTCCACGTGGGTCAGGGCACTCCAAGCCAGTCCATGTATTTCACCTCTAACCCCATCAAAACCCGCCCCTGTGACTGGCTTACAGGTGGGCAGATCACACAGTGGTCCAATGAGACTCAAGACAGGGCTGTGCTGGGACCATTGGGAAAGAAGCTACTCCCCAGATTCCTGAAACGGGGGGGGGGGGTGTGCAAGCCAGGAACTGGTGGAGGAATAAGCTTGCCTGAAAATGAAACCATCATCAAGGCTGGCAGAGTCTACAGACAATGTAAACAGATCTCTCCACATCCTAGGGGCCCCTGCTCCCAGCCTTGCCGGAAGTTGACTGAACCTCTGGGACTTGAACTCTTTAGTTACTTGAAATAATAAATTATCTTGTGTCTGAAGATAGTTTGAATGATTATGGTTCTGTCACTTGCAAGAGACAGAGTTAACTGCCTAACAGTAGTTGAAACCTGTACAGACTTTTTGCTGTTAGACAGATTGTTTGCTATTAAACACATTATTTATGTATTCATTTCTTCATTCAAAATAAGACACAGTGGGCAATATCTATGTGCACGTAACATGCAGGAAAGGCTGCCACATACAGCCCTTCGGGTTGTGCCCTACTCAACTCGCGGGGTTCCCTTTTGTTAACGTAAGAAACACTCAAACCTGTAAAGCATGTTTGTGAGTTTATTTGACCCAAACTGTTGACAATTGCCGGGAAGCAGAATCTCAATGGATTGAGATAATGCACCAGAGAATGGCAGTTTTGCACCTTGTTTTGTACATTATAATAAAAAAGGAGACACCAGTGGGTTACATGAACTCCATGGTGACAGATTAGGGAGGCGGGAGAAAGCAAAGCGGGGAAACCTCTGGGATTGGATAAAAAGTAAAATGATAGACACATACTTCCTTTACTTAGGTGGATGCAGGATAATTCACAGTCAACAATTAACTCAATAACAATGAGGGGATTTGTGGTCTTTGCAGAGTGGTGCCTGTGCTTTGAGGGATCTGGAAAAAGAAAAATTAGTTTGACATTCCAATGATATGTTAGGGTAGATGCAAAAAGACAATAGGCTCAATTAAGAAAAATTGACCATTGTCAGGGAAGATACCGGCCTAGGACATGACTACCCACCATGAACTGCTTTTTAATTTAAAAAGTGTTCATTTCAGACCATCCTTTGTGGTTACTTTAGGTCTCTGAGTTTGCAAGGCCGCCACACAGGCCTTCCCTGAGCTTGTCAGGTTAGCGTTTTCACAAGGCAGCGGCTGGGGTTACACGGTGCAGCAGCCTTGGGCCCTGGGATACAGGAAGATAGAAACCGGCCCACAAGCCAGAAGGGGCCATGTCTTACCCACACCCCGTGTCCCTGCCACTCTCCGGAATGACAACGATTGTCCTCCTCTCCCTGCGGAAATCCTTCCCATCCTTCAAAGCCCAACACAGCTGCAACCTCCTCCAAGAGGCCTTGCCTGATTGCCTCGCCGGCAACAAAGTGGTTGCTATGGAGGAAAACAGGAGGGAGGAAAGTTGCAACAGGGGTGAAGAAATGCCCTGGGAACCTGAAACCCGAGCCCCGCAAATGCAGCCTGTTTTTCTTCATTCTTTCCCACAGTGGGCTGAGGTGGGAAGCACGCGGGCTGAGTGTGCTCAAGAGACAGTTCGCGGAGTGCCTTCCAGACACCCCAGAGCACCGTCCTGGCTTAGGGAGGACAGCTGTGCTCTCACCTGCACCTGCACGGTGACAGAGCAGTCACCTGCATCGCCAAAACCAAACTCTCAGTACCTCTGACTGTGGTGCCCACGGTGGCCACCCAGACAGTGGCTAATTCCCAGGGCATCGGGCTGCATTCTTCTCATTTCTGCCTGTTTTCCCATGGTTGGGGGAGGGGGTAGTGACCTGGGGGGAGGGGGAGCAGAGATGTCACATCTGGCCTGTCATTCCCCCCCAGGTTTCAGGGGAAGAAGGAGAACACCACTGCAACCCAGAGGATTTTGTTGGCTGTCCTTCCCCCCTGGACACAGCAGGCCCCCAGTCCAGCTCAGGCTCCAGAGCCTTCCAGGCTCCCCGTGGTCTGCCATTTGCATAGAATCCAATCTTCCACACTCCCTCCCTCAGGCCCAGCCCAGCCCTTTCTTCAAACCCCCAACCTAGGTAAATAGCAAATAAATAACCCCATTAACATTTCATAGATGCTGTATTATGCTCTTTTCCGTTGTAGAAAACATGATACAAAAGACAGTCTAAGAAGAAACAAAATGCCCTTCTTGTGTGTTATTTACAGCAGGCCTCCTATAATCTAATCATCCTTCCTCCCCCATCTCTCCCCCCAGCCCTACCCCCCAGTGCACTGCAACTTTGCAGGCGTTTTATTAAAATGAACACGTTGTTCCTGCAGCCCGCTCCCTCCTTTGCAGGCCTGGGCATAAATAATTTATTGGAAAGCTCATTTGGTTGGCTACGCTTCCATAATTGAAGGCCGTCCCCCACAGTTTATTGGCGAGTGCAGGGGCCCAGCCACTCAGCGCCCTGACCCCAGATGGAGCAATTCAAAGGCCCACCATGGCCCCTTCAAAGCTCGGGAGGCCCTGCTCATTGATGTTCACTCCGCCCGCCTCCCTCTGCAGCCGGCCAGCCCCACAGCCCTGTCTGTCAGGAGGCCGAGCCACCAATGTCTTCCCAGTGGAGCGTCCTCCGCTGACCACAGACCCTACTGCCTTGTGGCCAGCTGCCTCCCTGCCTCTGTCTGTACCATCAGGCCTGCCTGGCACCCTGTGTGGCCAGCATGTGCCCAGGATGTCTTCCCAGGGCCAGCCAGGAATGCGCCCTGGGGCACAGGACAGGCCTAGACACCCCATTTTAAACACTACAGAGAGGCTGGAGCAAACTGATCCAGACCCCGAACTCACAGCTTCGAGTATTAAGTGGGCCCCGTGCTCACCACCATCTCCCCTGCAAACCACCAGCACCACTTAGGGGAGGGCCCGTTGTTCTTGGGAACGGAACCTGCCTACCACATCCTGCCTACCACATCCTGCACTTGCTCCTAGAAAAGGACAACTCCTCCAGGACAACTCCTCCACCGGCCCGCCTGGCCCCATCCCAGCTTGCCTTTCTCAAGGACAGCACTCAAGCAATCCTCCCCTCGTTAGCCTGGGTCATCAGTTTTCCTCTCTCCTTGACTTTCTGTCAGGCATAAGGATGCACAATGCCTGGTGGTTAAAGCACAGCCTCGGAGCTGGATCACAAAAATTCAAACCCTAGCTCTGCCACCAAATTGCCCTGTGACCTTAGGCAAGTTACTTAACCTCTCTCTGCCTCGGTTTCCTCATCTTCAAATAGGAACTGCCTTATAGCGTTACCTGGCACAACAGTTATGTCGTCGTTTCAAGCATGCGCTTCACCACTCACTCCCGCTCCTCTCTGGCTTCCTGCCCCTATGTCCTTGACCTCTAACTGTCAGATGTTACAAGAGCTCAATGCTATGCCTTCTTCACTCCCCGAGTCAGCACTGTCCAATGGAAATACAATGCGAGCCACAGACACGATTTTAAATTGTCTAGTAGCTATATTAAAGAAGTAAAAACAAGCAAGAGAAATTAATTATAATAATAAAGTGAATCTAATCCAAGATTGCCAAAATATTGTCATTTTAATACACAAGCCATATAGAAATTATCAATGGGATATATTATACTTTTTGTTCTGTATCTTCAAAATCTAGCCCATATGTTCCCTTTAGCACATCTGCATCCTGAGCAGCCACAGTCAGGTGCCCAATGGCCAGGTGCCACTAGTGCCCACGATACTGGGCAGCAAAGCCCTAGGGCAGTGATGGCGAACCTATGACACGCGTGTCAGAGGTGACACGCGAACTCATTTTTTTGGTTGATTTTTCTTTGTTAAATGGCATTTAAATATATAAAATAAATATCAAAAATGTAAGTCTTTGTTTTACTATGGTTGCAAATATCAAAAAATTTCTATATGTGACATGGCACCAGAGTTAAGTTAGGGTTTTTCAAAATGCTGACACGCCGAGCTCAAAAGGTTCGCCATCACTGTCCTAGGGGATAAGTGTCATTGCAGTTGTAAGGACTCAGATGTTTTTTCACCAGTCCAGGCCTTTCCCCCAAACCCCAGCCAGATTATTGGATGCACTTGGGTGCCTCAAAGACACTTCAAACGTGAAGGATCCAAAAAGAACTTCCTGAAAGACCCTGGAACCACCCTGACTCCTCTGGTTCTCTCAAAGCCCACGTCAATCCTTTTCCTAGTGCTGTTGGCCCCACCTTCAACCAGGATCCGAGCCTGTGTCTTCCTTCCTCCACTGCTTTG
>NW_005871378.1:939630-948225 GCF_000147115.1 Myotis lucifugus
CCCGCCCAAGGCCATTGCTCTTGTCCCTTATCTGCCTGTGACGCTTTTCTCGCAGACATCTGCAGAGCGTCCTCCTCCCTCCCTCAGATCATTGCTCACATACCATTTTCTCCATGTCCTTCCCTGTCCACACTATACATACAAGTGTAAGCCCAGCCCCCTCACCATACTCCTGACCCCCCTCCTCTGCTTTATTTTTCTTCATGACATTTAGCACCAGCTCACATACTACGGGCTTTGTTTGCTGTCTTTCTCCCCTTTGAAAACATAAGCCCCATGGAGGCAGGTCTATTTTATCACCGCTATTTTCTCTTGCACCAGAATATGTCATTAAAACATACCATGTGCTTGATATTTTTTACATCAATAAATGAATGAATGCTTTTCCTAAATAAATGAATGAATGGCGGGGGAGAAGGGTGAGTCAGACGCCTTTTAACCACCGGTAGTAAGATCACAGCTATCTTTGCTCCACGGGTAGGTTACCCTCCCCCTCTGCCACCGCCCCAATGTCTAGGGAGTACAATCAGCATCTTCAGAAAGGGAGCTGATGAATGCACCCCTGAGGCATCAATCACTGTCCAGCCCTGCCCACTCTTCTGCAAGGAATGTTAGTAATAATTGTAACCACCAGCACTGAGACGCTTACTGAGGACTAAGCACTTTCCATGCTTTATCTCATTTCCTTCCTCACAATGTATCTCAATCATGGCCCAGGCCACTAGCCAGGAGGTGTCCTAGGGCCCCCAATCCCATCCTCCCCCAGAGAAGGGGTCTGGAGTCACCCTGTGACCCCGACAATTAAGCCTCTGCCTGGCCTTTGTCCTTTCCTTGGTTTGCAGGCACATAGAGGGCAGAATAATCTTTCTCTCTACTCCTCCCCACCCGCCCCAGGTTGACTGGAATCCCACCTAGTGCTTGCTTCTCCATGTCCTGCCTGGACAGCCGACACCATCCTCGGGCTGGGCTTCTGGTTGCTGTTTGGGATGTGGTTTGAACTTCAGCAGGCCCCACCCCCCTCACTGTCATTTCCGATCAGGACCTGGCTTCCAGTCTCAGGATGACACATCACTTGTGGGATGTACCACGCACATCTCCCTGCGAGGAAGGACCGCTGCTCCAGCTGCTAGGAGTGCAGTCTTCCATGGTCACCCCCACAGGGCTGCCCCAGCTCCACAGCGCTGCCTTCCCCAAGTCATAGACTCCATGGGATGGCTTGCACCCAATGACTGATAGAGGAAACGTGCAGCAGGCTGGCTGGCTGAGCCCACGGGGGTGACTCTGGTGGCCGTCTGAGCCAAGGCTGTCCACGAGCCTGTGCTGCAGCTCGCCCGGCCTGCCTCCTACCCTTTCCCCACGGGTCTCAAGTGAACTCTGATCTGCATCCTGCACACGGAGCCCCTTCTCAGTGACTGCTTCCTGGTAACCCAACCTATGTCGCCCACGCCACCCAGGTCAACTGGCAACTTCTCCTGGGCAGTGATGGGGGAGTGGGTCTTGCTCCCTGGCCCCAGCACACAGGCCAGCCAGGCCCTCCCACCCACACAGCTGACCTCTGGCTCTGACCCCCTCCTCCCGTCAGAGGCCCACACAGGCTGAAGGCCTCAGAAACAATGACCAGCAAAGACTCTTAGGACCTGCCACCTTGGCTCTGTCATTGTTATTTCAAATGCAGGGACCCTGAGGCCCTGCCACTCTGCCCAGGAACAGCTGGCCCGCGGCCTGGGCAGCCCCACTTGCCCCAGCAAAGGTGCTTGCTCCTTCTGCCTTGACAAGAGGCACCGCCTGACCCACAGAGTGGCCAACCAGGACCCAGACCGTAACGGATGGAGGAGACGCTCACACTGAGATGGCCAGCAAAGGCTCTGCTAAGACCAATCTGAGTGAGTAATTGCATCTGCAGTCTGTTCAGTCTTGTCGATTTTCTTAGGAGACAGCACTAGTGATGGCGGAGAGGGTTGGGAATGTGTGAGATGGGGTAGAAATGTGTGTAGGAAAGAAATGAAGACAGGAAATGTGAGGGAGCTCATTGAACAGAGAGGGACTTTCGCCAGCCCAACCGTCCACAGAGTAGGACTTCACTGAGACAAAGGGCCACCGTGTAGGCTCGATGAGCAGCTGGGCCAGGGAGGCCTCTGTGAGTCAACTCACAAAATACACACTGAGCATCCGCCCTGGGCCAGAGGCTGCTGTGGGGGGACTGTGGGGATCGGGGGTGGGAGGGTATAGAGATCAAGGTACTTTGGTGGCAAAGAGCAGCACAGGAGGCTGGGATTCGGGGAACCATGGCCAGCTCCACAGCGAGGGAGCTGGGGCCAGAGCAGGAGCTGAGGGAGGCAGGCTGTCGGCCTTGAAGGCCCAGGCTCCTGGAGACCCTACACCCAGTGATTCAAGATCCCTGTTACTCTGCCCCAGGAACTACAGATATGAGCCCTGGTCGCCCTGGGCAGGCGAGGTCCTCTGACATCCTTAGAGGGTCCCTTAGGGTGCTCCTGCTTAGTCTCTGCCTCTCATCCACCCTCTACATATAGCAGCGAGTTTTTAAAATACCCAGGAAGCTCCAGGACCAAATAATTGGCTTCATTCCTGGACCAGGAACCCTTCAAGTGCAAAGATGTGCTCCTCCTTGTAGCCCAGCAACTAGCAGGGTTTCTTGCACTCAAATAAGCCCAGTTGGGCCCGATTCCCCCTGCTTGTTCCAGAGTTCTCCTGAGACCCAGTGGTGGATGGTGGACACTATGTATTCTCTGACAAATGCGGCAGCATCACTATTTCAAACAGCTCAGTGATCATTGTGCTTGTGCCCTGAGCAAGGCCGCATGAATAACTAAAATGTCAAATGTCTTTGTTTTAGCTGCTAGTCTATCAACTCTGCTGGTCTCACAAGCATGAGCTACATGCCAATTAAACTCTCCGGTGGTCAAGTATAAATGTTTTTGTTTCATAAAAATTAAAGAATGAGTTCATTATCTCCAGAAGAAATAATTTTTTTAGTGTAAGATTCATGGGTAGGAAGGATGGCTGTTAAAGGGGTGCTCCCTTAAGATTGCTTCCTTGAATTTGGGCAGAACAGATCCAAGGGCAAAGTTCCCTAGGGCTGAACTGGAATTCCCCACTGGAACCAAAATCCCAGAGAATCCTAGACATCACTCAAGACTGCACACGTGCACACGCCCGCACGCACACACAGACACACCCCAAGTCTGGAAGAGGGAGGGTTTCAAGAGTGATGGTGTCTGCAGGGGCTTCTGAAATAAGATGAGGTATCTTTATGGCTTCCAAAGGGAGGGACTCCAGCTATGGCCTCCCTGGCACCAAGGATTGGAGAGGTCAGTGTTCAAGGCCCAAGTAGACAGCTGCTCTCTGAAGACCCCTCCCTAATGAACTATGCCTCAACTGCAAAAAAAAAAACACAACAACCACAAATTCTGTTTTGGTAGCACAATTCCAATTCCAGAAAAGGTCATTCTCTGTCATCTCTTTTATTCATACACATATGTACACATACATGTATACATATATACATACATATAAACATATATGTATATAGTGCTATATACATGCACATGTAATGTGTGTGCTTATATATAGCTATATATTCATGTGTGTATTAAATATGATTTCAGTTACCTACTTACATCTGTCTTTTCACAAAGCAAATAAATAAATGTGAATTCACCCATCAGGAAAAATTCAGTTATCAAGATCCATGTCCAATTTTCACTTAAGAAAATATCCCTTGTCATTTAGGAGGGTGGATGTTGTCCAGAGCTGAGAAGAGGGCTGATGTGGGTCATCAGGTGTGTGGCAGGATGAATCAGGCTGTTCTCGCCCTTTCTCCAGGACTGTGCTCTATGGCCAGGTATGTGTGGGTGCGAGGGGTGAGGAGAGGAGGCTCAGGTCCCAAGACAGGGGTTCCCCAGGGGACTGAGGAGCCTAGGAGCAGCTAGGCACCGCCGTGTGATGCCTCTGGGTTCAGACAGCCCTGCCTTCTAACCCCGCCTCGGCCCTCACTAGCTGTGTACCTGGGTTCCAGTTTCCTGTCTGTCCAATGAGAATATTTGACCTTGTGGAGAGGTTGGGGAAATCCATGTGATAATGACCAAAACACAGAATAATTAGTATGATGAGCAGGAGAAGTCTAAAGGAAAGAGTTGACCAACAGAACACAGTGGGTCAGTAAATGACCCAGAATAGAAATCCAGCCTTGGATTCTGTGATGTTTTCATTTCAAAAATTGAAAAATATTAGTGAGACCCCATTGGTGTTGTATGTGGATGCTCATGTCATCACCAAATAATGCTTCGGGGACCTAAGGTTGCATTTACATTGTGTTTACTATCATGTTTTTTGCAAAATGAAGGCCAAATGACTTCATGGGCTGCTGTGCAAACAAAGGTTTAGCGATTGTTCAAATAGAGACAAGCGGAGGGAGGACTGAGTCATCAAACAGTCATCAAACACGGGCAGGCCACACACCAACGGCCAGAATCATGGTCACCACTTTGCAAGTAGGTGCCGGAGCAAATGCCATTTGGGGTTGTAACAACTTGTGAGACAGCACTACAGGAAGGGTACACAACTGGAAAGGGTCTTGCTAAATGACCTATATTTCCTCTTTTTAGGTTGTTATATTTTGGAATACTCTATAAATTGATTGACCCGTCAAAATCCTAGGTCTGTGGTTAAAAGCATATCCATTGTAACTCATGGAAAATAATAATATTGATAAAATCTTTATTTAGGAGACTAATTCTATATAATAAAAGGCTAATATGCAAATTGTCCCCTCCACTGGGAGTTCGACCAGGAGTTCAACTGGGAGTTCAACCAGGGGGCGGGGCTGGCCTGCCAACCACCCATAGCCCCTCCCCCAGGCAGCCTGGCCCAATCGGCCCCGAGCCACCAGACCCCGCCCATGCATGAATTGCATGAATTCGTGCACCAGGCGGATAATAATATTGATAATCACTCTAATGATGGCCCAGCATGCTCAAGCATCAAAACAACCTACTTGATAGCAAGCTGGACTCAAAATGGGATCACATCCCTCTGTTTTTTAAACCCAACATTGGTTATTTTACTTTCAGCAAAACATCATCTGTCACATTAAATTAATGCCATTAATTTGAATTTTAATGGTTTCATAGTTTTGTTTGCATTTAATTTGTGATTGTGTTTTGGTTTTATAGCTGT
Organism: Myotis lucifugus; assembly: GCF_000147115.1. NCBI lineage: Eukaryota > Metazoa > Chordata > Mammalia > Chiroptera > Vespertilionidae > Myotis > Myotis lucifugus. The sequence goes on from NW_005871378.1 coordinate 944,827, forward strand.
GTGAGAACTAAAAGCATAAGAAATTTATACTTTTTTGTTTGTATATATTTAAGTAACAATATGATCAAAATAAATTTAGCCACCACTGGGGGGTCTGTGACAATTTTTCCCATTTAAAATGCACATATTAGTCGATGTTAAGAATCACTGAGATTGCACCATAGCACACTGCTAAATGCACAGACTCCTTTAACTTTGAAAGTCCTTGGTGAAGTGAGATTTGGCTCAGTGCATTGTGGGATGGTAAAAAATCCCCCAGGAGTTTAGATCTGCGTTTTTTCAAAGTTCTAAGCCAGTTAGTGGGCATCTCAGGTGGCTCAAGGATCCTACCAGGTACCAATGTACTTTTGGTCTCATTCTGCTCTTCCTTTACTCCATAGTGTGGAGCGATTCCTTGTAATCCAGTGATAAGCCACGGAGCGTCCAGAGCTTTATAACTGGAATCATATATAAGAGATTTGCATACGTACACTCTGCTGGAAGAGAAGGCCCACAGCACGCACCAGGGTCTGGCCCACGCTTCCATCATTCTTGGAAGGTCAGGACCCACTCCCAACGCTGGGGGCAGTGGCTGGGTTTCAACCGTGGCAGGTGTTCACTTCATTGCCTTCTGTCCCGTGTGAACAGCTGGGGACACAGGGGCTGAGAAAGGCTGAGTCACTTACCTGAATTCCACAGCTGAGTAAGTATCTGAGCAGGGACTTGAACTTGACTCCAGAGCCTGGACTGCTAGCCACTCTGCCACTGCCCCCTCTCTCCCTGTGGATGCAGGTGAAGGTAGGAGAAAGGAGAGTGTGGCCCCTGTGCTCAGAGAGTAGTTGATCTCCTACAGACAGACTTGTTCTTCTGTAGCGGGATGGGAATGGGAGTCCTCCAGCGGAAACCACAAAGCCAGGGCCTCGGGGACTGCCCACATGGGAGTTGCCAGAATCCCTCCCCACATTTGCTGAGATGTGTCTGCACTGTCTTTACTCCTCACCTCCTCAGCCCACCTTCAGCCTATTTAAAGCAAAGGGAGAGCAGTGTGAGCATGTGAGGGAGCATCTATGTTACCTGAAGTGCTCTGACTTCCCTGCTCCCCCCCCGCCCCCCGCCGCAAGCTATTGGCAGGGGCTCCAGAGACCGTCTCCTAGAGATTCGGGTGCTGCAGAGGGGGCACGTGCATTTCCCAATTGAGGCCGACAGCACTGCAGGGACCCCACGCGCACTCCAGGGCACAGATATTCCTGGGAGGGTTTATCACTCATCTCCCAAGGTTTGTGGTGGGGAGCACTTCGTTGGGAGTAGGGACTGAGCCTATTCTCACCCAGAGAAGGCAGGATAAGAAATTACCCGGAGGAGAGGAAGGTCGGGGGCAGCTGCAGAGCCTGCAGGCCTACCTTGGCTGTGGAAAGAGAATGTGCGCTTCTCCAGGGCCAGGAAGAGGCCACAGGAGGTAACCAGGTTCTCTCACTCTGGTAAGGACCACACCAGAGTAGGCAGAGGAATACCTACACCCCACAAAATACCAGCATTGGGGTGCCAGCCAAGACAGAGGCCCTGAAAGCAAGAGAGGAGTCAGGCAGCACTGTCCATCCTGAAGGTGAGGGCCCCTCTCTGCCCTCTCTGACACTTAGCTGGGCCCTGAAGAAACCACGGTAGAAAGGCAGGTGTATTAGCTTCCTGGAGCTGCAACAACAAATCCCTCCGACTGGGTGGCTGAAACAACAGAACTTCATTGTCTTACAGCTCTGGAGGCTGCACATCTGAGATCACGGTGTCAGCAAGGCCATGCTCCTGCTGGTGGCCTGGGGAGGACCCTCCCTTGCCTCCTCCAGCTTCCCCTGCTGGCGGCAGGCCTGCAAGTCCCTTGGCCTGCAGCTGCGTCACTCCACTCACATGCCCGTCTTCTCCCTGTGTGTCTGCAGGACATCTTCCCTCCGTGCATGTCTGTCTGTGTCCAAATCCCCCCTTTTTATAAGAAAACCAGTCATATTGGCATAGAGCCCACCCTAGTGACCTCATTTTAACTGGGTTGCCTCTGTAAAGACTTTATTTTCAGATAAAGCCCCACGTGGAGGGGAATATTGGGACTTCAATATATCTTTTTAGGGGGACACGATTCAAGCCATCACAGTGGACATAAAGGAAGAGAAACTGAACCCCCAACCCAGGCGCTGGCCACTCAAGCCTCCACCCCCCACATGGTCAGGCCCAGCTGCCGGGAGAAGAAGCTTTGAACCAGATGTGGAAGGAGGCTGCACATGGGCTGGACCTTTCCAATCTGAGAGTAAAATTTTCTCTGTGTCTGAAAATGATTGGGAAGCTCCAGTACAAGCCTGCGATGCCATCAGGGGAGGGGGAGAGACCCAGCCGGGCACAATCGGAAGCATCGAAGGGAGAAATATAAAGCCATTTCCTGTTCCTGCCCCATCGAGTGCAGCCCATTCAATATCTGGTTATATATACAAGAGGCAACGAGGGACCGAGGCAGCACAATATAACATCGAGCGAATTAAGTCAACTGTGGCAAGAAAAAAACCGCGCGGAGAGAAAGTACCTACAGTCAGGGCGGAAAGGCCCTGCAAGAGGCGGGTCTGGCCTGGCCTTCAAGGATGGGGTAGATCTGCCGGGTGGGCAGAGAGAGGAAAGGGCGGGACCTGTGGGAACAGAGCGCAGGAGCCAGACCCTGTGCCAAAGCTGAAGGCAGCCTGGATGCCACCCCAGGAAGGTCTATGACCCTCTTAAAGCACTTTTATGGCCCCCATCCTGGGCGGCGGATGCAGATTTTATGGGCGTCTGCAGGAGGCTAAAACTGTCTTCACACACGAAATTATAACGATCAGATGGCTGTCTCTGGGATGGCAGTGTTTCCTCGAGCTGCGAGCAGGCCGACAGTGCCAGCGCCGACTATAAATAACCACCACCGCTTCCTCCTCCCCGCCGGCCCTGGCCCCCATCTCTCCCCCTTGGCAAGATCGCAGAGGGTTTAGTGAACAGTTTTGCTCTCTCAGCTGCATGCAGCCAGGTTTTCCTGGGCTGGAAGGTGTGACTACTCTCCCTCTTCCTCCTCCTCCTCCTCCTCCTCCACCATCGTCCTCCCCTTAGTTATTCATGGTCTTACCTTCTGGTGCCTTTATCCAATAAAACACACCTTAGTGTTCAAGAAGTCTAAAAGGATATCTGTGCAGATTTATGGAGCTTTTTATCAAAAAAGCTTCCTCCTCTTTCAACCTTGCCGCGCAACTTCAGCTGCCTCACCACCCTAAACTAATCTCCATGCCCTCACTCAACTTAGTTCTATATTGAATCCTCTTATTGGTCCGAATCCAAAGGTACTACCATAAAAATTGTAAGGTTGGTCACCAGGATTCAAATCAGAAGAGTCTATCAATTAAAAAAGAGCTTTAATCTGCTCCG
>NW_005871378.1:948325-953525 GCF_000147115.1 Myotis lucifugus
CACTCTCCTGGCTGTGAGCAAAGTGGAGGTTCTCCAAGGCCTTAGAGACTGGAAAGGTGTCCCTGGCCCATCAGAAAGGGGTGTTTAGAGGGAACTGCCCCCCTACAAAGAGGAGGCCCAGATGGAACCTGGAGTTTTGTAGAGCGGCACTCGGCCGATGTCCACCTTGACTTCTGCACTCTGTGGGCCAGGAAACCCACAAGGTGTCTCTAAATGAGGCCTCCATGCTAAGCCCCTCGAAGGTCCTGCTGTGAAGACCAAGCAGTAAGAACACAGCCAGCCTCCTCTTCCAACCCCATGTGTCAGTTCTGCCTCCTAAGTCCGCTAGGCAGCTTCAGGAAGACCGGAGGGGTGCTGCTCACACCCCCTACCTTTAAACGCCTACCCCCCCGACCCCCACAAGGCTGGTGCAGGCTTTCCTGCAAGGCTTTCTCCCCTCAGGTCTCCGCCTGCAAAGCCTCACATGGCCTCCCCAGAGGCTGCCTCCCCGGGCCTGAGGCCTGTCTCCTGGCAGACTCTGCCCCCCTTATCTGCTTGTCCTTCCTCAGGGTTCTTTCTATCAAGAGTCAGAGCCTTGTTTGCCAAAAGGGGGGCTACTGCAGACAAGTACTGCGGGTCGTGGTGCGCAGGGAAGGGGCTCTGCGGAGTAATGAGGTGGGGAGCCCAGGTGCAGCCCCTGGGGAGAGGAAGGAGGGCTCTAACGTCTGTGCATAAGGAAGCAGCTCCACCCCATTTGGTCAGAATTTCCCAGGCTCTTCAGCCATAACCAGGCTCTTCAAGCCTTTGCTCCCAGGTGTGGTGTGTGGTGTGCCATGAACCCCACTTTTGGAAGAGCCACAGGAGGGTCTGTGGTACAGTCTGTGGCATGGGGTGAATCCATGGCTCACATCTGATTGGCCTTTTCCCAGACACAGTGCCCTGTGCATGGCAAATGGGGGCCATAAAAGCGCAATCCCCGCTCAGCCATGCAGCTGGGCACTTGGGGAGATGTGAGATTGGGTGCTGAGGTAGAACACAGGCACAGCACACCCCCCACCTGTAGAAGCCCGCTCCCCACTCCTCTGCCCTGGGACCGTCCCTTCTCCACCCTGGACTTCCCAGCGGCTGCAGTTTTTAATAACCCGTGAAACCTCACAGACAGTGAAAAATGGGGGATTTGGGGCCAGACAGACCAGATCCTGCTTGCTCACTTTGGGCGGGTCACCTTAGGCAAATTGCTTCCCCCCGCTGTGACTCAGTTTCCTTATCTGTAAGAGAACCATTGTCACACCAGTGGCACCTGGTTGGTCAGCTTGAAGCCTGCAGGACACCCTGCAGGTGGGAGCGAGCCTGTCTGGCATGGGGGGGGGGGGGGCGCCTGAAGCAGGTTGTGGTCTGGATGCTGCCTGGTGGCAGAATTGCCGCCGCTGATGCACAGGATGTACACTTGGGTCTTCAATACCCCGCTAGAGTCCCACTTGACTCAGTAATGAACCTGGGGCTGGGAGTAGATTGGAGCTCTGTGGACCGATCCTGGTGAGTTTCGGGGGGCTCCTCCTGTTTACCAGGCCTACTGGGAGGACCCGATCTGAGCTGCTGTGGGACCTGAAGCCCTCCCCGAGGGCGTCCCCAGGTGCACAGCCCTGGGACGGAGACCTGGAGAGCACCCTCGTTCTGCACCCCGGTCCCCATGGACCTGGCAGCCCCACCCTCAGGCCTCGGCCTCTGTCTTTACTCCCAGCTTTTTCTCCAGGCCTGTCTCCTCACCCAGGCCCTGGAGGTTTGTCTAGCCACCTCGGAAAGGGGATGGGGCTGCAGAAACAGAGAAGTTGGACTTCGCTTCCCGGTGTGGAAGTCAGAGAGCCATCCCCACTGGGAAAGGGGAAGGACCGATGGTCTCTGATGTAGCCCAGAGGACAGTGAGGACCAGCAGGTGCTCCCAGATCCCAAGTCTGGTGCCCAGGGCCTAGGGTGAGGGGACTGAAGGGAGTGATCAGAGGAGCTGTCGGTAGGTCCCAGAGAGATGAGCCCAGTACACGCCCCCATCCCCAGGCAGGTAGCAAAACTCCCAAATAGATCAAGGGGAAGAACTGGGAGGAGGCAAAGTTCTGGAAAATAAGTGGCTTCCGGCTATCACCAGGCAGATGGGGCCTCAGGCAGTTTCACAGTCTTCCATGCCCGATGGGTGTCGGGTATTGGGAGCAGCAGGTCGGGCTGAGGGTGCGCAGGCCTGGTGAGGAAGGAGAGAGGATGCTGCCGGTGTATAGGGGTTTGCAGCTGCTGCAGCAACATCTCCATTCCACCCGGAGGAGCACACCTGAGGGCCAAGGTGCCTGAAGGACAGGCCAGGAAGCCAGGCGTCCACCCACCCCAGGACCTGCACCAGCTCCCAGAACTCACCCATCCCCAGAAGGGGAGGCTGCCAGTGCACAGTGTCCTGTGTGTGCCACCTTGGTGGAATGGGAACCACGAACAGAAACTGAATTGTTGTAGGAAAATTAAGGAAGTTGCCTTTCTTGCACACCGGAGCTTCTGACCTATGTTCCCAGCCACCGAACCAGGGAAGTCTCAGGAGCATCCTATGGGACTGTGACCAACGAAGATACGGGGTCCAGAGGGGACCTGCTGGAAACTCAGTGGGAACACAGAGCAACCCCCCCTTCACTTCTACCCCAGGGGCTGGAGAGGAGCAGCAGCCCTGACCTCACACCACCTCCTGACTCTGCCATTGGCCACAGGTCACAGGTCCTCGATGTTGCAGATTAGACAAGATGCTACGTAATGTGAAGTTGTTAGCGCTGTGCTCGTATAGATTAAGCAAGCTCTTGATAAATGGAGACTGTTGTTTTTACCACGATCATAGAAGATACACCTTTCTGCCTCTCCCCTCTTCCTGGCACGCTCTCCACTCTTATCATCCCCACCTGACCCTCCCCAGAAGGGCCACCAAGAGTCAAATTGATTTGTGCTTGGCAGGTGGTCGTTAACGTTCTCGTGGCTGTCATTCTTCACTAAGAACAAGTCAAGGGCATCACAGCCTCCATCCTCAGCGCCTATCAGTAGGGAGGAGAGGGGAACCTGGGCATATGTGAGGATAGAGCCAGGGCCAGGCCGACCTCTGGTCCCTGGATGTCACCTTGGAGGATGCCAGGCCTGGAAGGACCCCCAGAGCAAAGGGCGCTCACACGGTTCTACGGGTGAGGAAGCAGCCCCAGAAGACACGGGGCATGGCCCTGGCCACACTCTGGGCAGAAGCGGAGACCAGGCTGGCGGCCTCTGCCTTTCCACCCTCTGCTTCTTCCCTGGGCCAGACTCACAGAGGAGGAGGAAACGGACGGCTGACTCCTCGTGTCTAATGATGGTATCACTCACTTACTTGGATCGAGTCCCAAAAGGGTGGTCCCGGGAAGTCAGGAGGCGTCAAAGCAGCGGATAATCCCCCTGCATGCGCTCTGAAGACTTGCACTGAGCTAATGGACTCAACTCAGCTCCTTTCCCAGGCCCTGCAGAGCGGCAGCAGACCTGCAGCCCTGACAGCTCAGAGGCCCCGTCAGGTGGACATGGGGGAGGGACAGTGTCCCTGCCTTGTCTGCAGGTTCTGCCGTGGAAATTCCAGCCTGGAGGGATGTCACCTGTTTTAATTAACGCTGCCTGTGGGCCTGCCCTGTGCCAGGCATGGAGGGGTTACAGCAAAGAAGGAGAGGAGGCCTGCTCAGGGCTCCCCCGTTTATGTAGATGGCTGTACCGTGGCCAGTCCCCTTCTGGCTTCTTCTCTTTGTCTTCCATCCTGTCCACATCATCGGATGCCTCAGCATCCCTGCAGCCACCTGCAGTACCAGGCTCAGGGCCACAGTATCGCATGCCTGTGGGTGAGAGCCTGCCTGGCCCTCCTCTCTATGCATCCTGTCCTGACACACTTACCAGTGAGTTAGTTTCACTGGAATTGAATGCTGAGTTGGTAGTCTGGCTTACCTCACCAACAGGCCAGCCCAAAACCTCAAAGGCGGGACTGCTTCCTGGGTATGAGCACAAGGTCATACAACTCAGATCCTCTTTAGCCATCCAACCAATTAACTAAGTAATTAATCACCCAGCCTCTTGTGCCCACCTTGCCCGAACCCCTCCCATTGTAGAGGTGGGCAAAATGAGGCCCAAGGAGGGAAGGAGCTGGCCCAAGGTCATTTTGCATCTCTTCCATGAGCATGTCTGGGTCCTCACCTCGGCCTCCTCAAGGGCCAGGACTGGGTCTCACCCCTCGGCCCCACTTGGCCCCACACGCAGTTGCCCTTCAACAGTTTGGTAGTTGGATTGTCCAGAAGCTTCCTTCTTTAAAAGAAGACGTCTTAGCAAGGTTTAAGCCAAAAGAGGACCCTACCAGGTGGGCTTCGGGCTAGCTGGAGATGGTGGTGAGGAAAGGGCATTTCTGGGGTCTCAAGGGGGATCGCTGCCCACTGGCAGCCTTCAGCCCCTTCCTGTAGAGACAGGCCCAGATGGCAGCAGCCAGGCTGATTTGCAAGGCTGCTCAGCCCTGTGCTGCTGTCGGAGGGTGGCAAGGCTGCCCCTTCCTTCCTGGTGTCCCACCCCCAGTGGCCTGGAGAGAGGACACCTTTGCAGCAACTACTCAGGCATGGTTCTCAGGACAAACGCAGCCCGACTGGAGGTGGAGAGGGAAAGAACAGGAAGAAACTTTGCTTGTTGCCCAGGCAAAGCAATGCAGGCTCACTGCCCTCTCTCCTTTGTTTCCTCATCCTCGCCTTCCGGGCAGGGGAACGCTTCCACTTGCTGGATCCCCTGGGCAGGGAATCAGCGCTGGCCCATGGGTGACCCACCAGTGGAGTTGACATGGGTCCCCTCTGAACTAGAGCCTATAATGGTCAGTGTGAAGCCCTCCGGGGTATCCTTTTAACTCTGCCGCAGTGACCAGCAACACTCCAGACAGTAGCTTCTCTGAAGAGCCTGAACTCCAGAGTGAGGAATGCATGGAGCCAGGCTCCCAGCCAACCACAGCAGCCATGAGGTGCTCAATCAGATCCTCCTCCAGAGACTCTGCTGGGAAGCAGAGATGATGCCAGCTGCCAGCGGTGCCCTCTGCCCCTACCACTGAGTTCATGGCAGGCCACACCTGTTTCCCTCGGGCTGCTCTGTGAGTGACTACCTGGGTGCCTGGGATGCCAGAGATGGGCCACTCCTGCCCACGTGGGATTGCACTCAGGGGCAGCTT
>NW_005871378.1:953807-982720 GCF_000147115.1 Myotis lucifugus
AGACAAAAGCCACTCAGTGACAACTTAAACATGCCACCCAGTCCCACCATGGAAAGGGCCTTGCCCATGCTGGAGATGGAGCACACATGTGCAGGCAGCCCGGCTGAGGTTTGGAGAGGACACAGTCAGGGTTTCTGCCATGAAATCAGCCCCTGGTTCCCCGATCTCTCACTCCCTCTATGTGATGCGCTCGTCTGCAGCTCAGCCACACACATCCGGGGCTTCATGTCCTTCCTTGTTGGCCTGGGAAGTGTGCTTTTATAGGACGTATGTTTGGGTTATCAAGCCCCTTCCCAAGGCGCCTGGGACCTGGATCCCTCTCCCTTTTACCTGACACCCTTTCCTGGGCATGCTAGCAGATGAATGACTGCAGACTTCTTGCCCCTGCATATGGCCTCCAGAGGGCTCCACTAAACGATCCTTTCATATCCCATTAAGGGCCCTCCACAGCTCCCACCCCCTTAAGGAGAAAGCTGAGAACTTAGCATGAGCATTCATGGCCTTCCTGAGCCCAACACCACCCAGCTCCCCTTCTCCCCCTCTCCCTGCACCTCCCCACCACACACAGTATACACATCAGATTGTCCTGGCTGCCACCCTGTGCCCAGGGACCATGGACTTGGTAGACTTTCCTTTTTTTGACTTTGCTCATTCCTTCCCTGTGACTGAAGTACTTTTCCTACTGCTTCTCCACCTGACACAGTCCACCTTGTTCCTAAGGACACTGCTCGAGGGCGAGCTCTGTGCCCCCGACCCAGCTGCCCTGAAGTGAGTGCACAGTCCCGTTCCGGCTGGCATGGTTAGGGCTGGAACAACCCCCATTCCCTGCTTGGCTCCCTCCTAGGCGTCCACATTGAGAAGGAGCTTTGGCCCTGATATCAGGGGGCGTGGGTTGCATCACAGTCCTGCCACCTTGAAAAAGCTCCCTAACTCCTGCGTCTCTGTTCCTCCATCTATAAGGTAAAATAATAACACTAAGCACCTGGTGGAGTGATTGTGAGGACTGGGAAGATAAATGGTCTGTGTTCCTATTCTGTTTCTCTGTGTAAGGATGCGTATCCACAGTCATAGGAAACAGTCTGGGAGAACATATACCACGGTGCCTGCAGTAGTTGTCGCTGGGCAGGTGAGATTTATGGGGATCATTTCTGCCTTTGTTTGCCTTAGCTCAGTTATCTGTATATGTGTTTTAAATACTAAGCATGAACTGCTTTCATAATGAGAAAAAATAAAAGGTGTGTATTTTGGGGGGCGGGTGGGAAACGAGTAAGTGAACATGCCTGACTTGCAGCAGGTTACCTGCCGCCAGGAGGGCTGTGGGTTCATCTTCCCGTCTCTGTGCATCCTCAGCATCTCCTAGTGGCTGCTCCCTAGTGGGCACCCATGAATTCATCTGACCCAACTGCCTCGTTCAGGAGATGGTGAGCCCGAAGTCCAGAGAGGAAATGGACTTGCACAAAGCCACACTGAAATGAGTCTCTGAATCCCAGACCTCAAGCCCCAGCCCCGATTCTTCTCCCACTGCTAGGACCAGGCAGAGAGGGGCGACTGACAAGAGCCCACCGGCCCCTTCCCTTCTGCAGGGCTTGCTTTCCAGGTTGGTTCCCCAGGGAGCATCCTGACCCAGGTTAGGCTGGTTCTAGTTCTAGAATGATTGCAACCCATGTCCTTGCATCTGACATCAAAGCTCATATGACTCACCAAGGTGTTGGAGCACATCACAGGAGCAAAGTCACGAAGACACGCCAAAGCTCACGTGTGAGGATGGAGACCTGGAAGGAGGTAAGGCCACTGCATCACAGGGCCAAACAAGTGGGAATCCAGCTATTGACCACCCTGCCCTCTCCTGCCACCACTGCTGCCTCTTCTTCCTCCACTCCTCTTCCTCCCCTCCTCTTCCTCCTCCTCCTCTTCCTCCTCTTCTTTTTCTTTCTTCTCCTTCTCCTTCTCTTTCTCCTCTTTCTCATTTTTGGGTTAACCTCAGGAGGACCCATTTAAAATAAAAGCCAGTTTCACAAAGTTCATCGAGATGTCTACTCCTGAAAGTAACATTTAATTTTCAAGGGCAGCAGAACAGCTGTCCAATGACGATGAAACAGGAGTAGCCTGGGGCTCTCACCCTGAATCTCAAGTCCCCCTTTCCTGACAAAACCCTCATAAAACAGCAAGAATTCCCAGCATTCCGGAGGCGAGGGCCTGCTTGGATCCTCTACCTCAACCCTAAGGAAATTTAGCCATTTTAATATCAAGAACCCCATGTGTCACCCTCATCCAGTTGGGGATGGCTGGGATGAGCTGGAACCTGGCTGGGGGGGGGGAGCGGGGGGAAGGGACTCCTTTAACATCTGGCCTTGTTGTGTGACAGGAAGCCCACATTTGAGGGTATTACACATAGCTGATCACCCCCACAGCTCTGGAGTTTCAGTACTGCACATCTTGAATGCCGTTTAACCAAGCCCTGGCATCCACAGAGAGGGAGCACCAAGACCACCAGGACAGGTGCCCTTTGTCTTCCTTCCAGCAGCTTAAACCTGCAGGAGCCAGCACTGGAGAGCTTGGCGCCTCGCACCCTACAGAGAGAAGGGGTGGGAGCTGGGAAGGTTTCCCCCTGAGAACAGGTTCTCTCAAGCAGGGCACATTCTACTTAGAGCCCCTCTCTTTTCATAGGAGGGAGGGAGGGAGGGAGGGAGGGAGGGAGGGAGGGAGGGAGAGAGGGACTGTTGCATGGGAAGAACATGAACTCAAATGAGAAGATCTGTTATGGGCTGGATTTCGTCCCCCAAATTACTATGCGGAAGCCCTAACCCAGTGGTTCTCAACCTTCTGGCCCTTTAAATACAGTTCCTCATGTTGTGACCCAACCATAAAATTATTTTCGTTGCTACTTCATAACTGTGATGTTGCGGGTGTGATGAATCGTAATGTAAATATCTGATATGCAGGATGGTCTTAGGCGACCCCTGTAAAAGGGTCGTTCGACTACCAAAGGGGTCGCGACCCACAGGTTGAGAACCGCTGCCCTAACCGCTAGTACCTGAGCATGTGACTGTATTTGGACGCAGGGTCTTTAAAGAGGTAATCAAGCTAAATGAGGTCATTGGTGTGGAGCCTCATCCTAACCAGTCTGACTGGTGTCCTTCTAACGAGAGGAAATGAGGACACAGACAGGTACCGAGGGAAGACCGTGTGAAGACACAGGGAGGAGGCAGCCTCCACCAGCCAAGGGAGAAACTTCTGACCCGTGACCTCAGACTTCCAGCCGCCAGAACCGTGAGACAATACGTTTCTGTGGTCTAAGCGCCCCGGTCAGTGGTATTTGGCAGCCCCAGCAAATGAACACAGAGTTGAAGTCCACTGTCACCCTGGACACACCAGGACCTCATCTTAACTTTGGAGGGTGTTCTTCCCTTTATGGCCCCTTCCTCCAACCTATATAATTAGCCTTACTATATTAATAATACATATTGATGTTATATATTAGTATTGCTTTATAACTGCATTGGTATAAAGATGAATATATTCATATGACATATTTAAAGAGTTTCTTTGACTTAAAAGTTTGTTTTTTCTTCTGGTTTTAAAAGAAATTAAAATCTTTTTGTGGGCAGGTGAGAGCACTGTGGGCTCTGGGCCCCGTGCCCACGGTGCCAGCTGGAGCAGTCGGCCCAGCAGGCCCCTCCTGCAGCACCCATTGCTGAATCTGCACCGCTGGGCAGGCTGAGGCCGGGATCCGACTTGGGCAGCCGTAGAAGCAAGAGCTCAGTTCTGTGTGAAGGCGCCTGGCCTAGTGCAGGTGGCCGGCGCGCCTCTCAACCTCAGCAGAGCAAAGAAAAGCCCTCCACCTCCGAGGCCCCGCTTCCTTCCCAGCCTGCCTCTGGGTCCGCGCCAGGGGCCCAGGATTGAGAAGCACGCTTTGTGCAGCTCCTGGCCCCATCGCTGGCTGTTTCAAAGGGCTTTTTCTCCCGGGTCACTGCAGACAAAGCCAGCAGGGAGAATGAACCGCTGCCTCTCTGCAGGCTGTCTCTTTCCCCCACTCCCCTGCCCTGACCCCAGCCCCTCCTGCTCCGCTCTGGTTCTCCCACGAATCTCCAGGGATCCCAGGGCAGTGCCGGGAGGAGAGGCCCAGACCTCTCCCTGCAAATGCATGGCTGGACATCAGTGGTTTTAGACTTGTTTTCCTGCCACGAAGCCTTTTCTTCCAATGAATTCCTATGTAGAAACCCAGTGGACAGAAAAGAATAGAGCTGTCCTGGTTGAATCAGAAGCGCACTCGCCAAGGGGCTCCCACAGCACCGCAAAGGTCCTACAGGACACTTTGAAAACCACGGGGTTGGATCATCTCTGGGCCCAGAGGGGGAGGAAATGGCCCAAGTCCCACAGATAGTGGTCAGCAGAGTCCTCCTCCTCCTGAGCCCGGGAGACCAAGGCTGGGAACAGCAGGCCAGAGCAAGCTAGTGACACCCCAGAGGGGTGAAGAGGGCAAACTAGAGTGAGAGCCAGAACTTTTCCTGAGATGTACAGAGGGCCTGACCCTCCTAGACAGCAGTTATGTACATGGTGATTATGGGGACCACACTCATAGGCACAGCAGTCATTGACACAATGGCCAGGGGCACAGGGGTCATTAACACAGAGATCATAGACATAGCAGTTATGGAGACTGACCATGGGCACTGCGCTCAAGGGCATAGGGGTCATAGGATAGTAGTTAGACATACGGTCATGGGCACAGAGGTCATGGGCACAGAGGTCATCAATAGAGTGGTCATGGGCACTGTTGTCATGCACACAGCGGCGGCCGTGGACACTGCACGCATGCACACAGCGGTCACGCACAGACCACAGGGGCATTTCTGCTGAATCCATTAGCAGACTGGTGGCAAGGCCCCACCCCTCCTGAGGAGCTTTCTGGCAAGCTAATCCCTGCATAGCTTGCACATTAAATCATTGCTGCTCCTGCCTGTGGGCTGCCCAGGTACATCTGGCTTCATTTAGTCTCCCCCATTGAGCAGAAACACATGTGGGCCCTGGCGCGCCGCTGAGGTGGGGAGTCTGTGGCAGGGCTTCTGGGGTGGGAGGGGCTGAGGGGCTCCAAGGAGGGATCTAAGGCATCCCTTTCAAAAGTGTGTTTTTTGGCACACAGTGTCCTACGAAATGTTAATTAGATTCTATGGAAAAAAGGTTTCCTCGGTCAAGTAAATTTGGCAAGCTCTGCACTGAACAAAAGTAAGCAGAGAATTGTGGGATTTCTCAGAGACTTTGATGGGTGACCCTAAATGGAGGAGAGCAAGTACAGTGTTTTCCAAGCGTCTTTTGCCGGGGTAACAGGGAGGATTTGGCTGCCAGGGAACAGGAAGTCCAGTTCTAAACAGGTTAAACCCTCCAGGAAGGTGCCAGCTCACACAATAGGACGTCCAGAGGTGGGCACGGCCAGGATTTGGCAGCCAAACAATGTCCTTCAAGCCAGAGTCCCTCCATCGTCCCCCTCTGCCATCCTCGGTGTTCTCTTTGGGACGGTTTCCTCCACGGGTCCCAGAGGCAGCTGCAGTGCCAGGACGCCCAGGGGGTCACTGCCATGGCTGGCACTGAGGAGACGCCTTCCTCCCGAACCTCTTTCCTGAGCGAGGCGAACCTTCCCCACAAATCTCCCCAAAGTCCTTCTTCCACATTTCATCGGCCAGAATCGTGACACGTTCCCCTGCCAAAACCAGCGACTGGTTGCTTTAGACCCAGTTCCCAAACTGGGCTGAGGCACCCCAGATGGCCACACACAAAGACATCACGGTGCGGCAGGATGTTTACGATTTTCAAGGGAAGCACAGCAATACTGGACACCACATGAACCGCGAGCTCACGGCCCTTCATAGTTTCCACATTGGGTCACACTGCATTCCTCGGATGATATCATATCTGTGAGAAGCAGTGTTTGCTGGTTGCTATAATAAAAAACAAGCCCTGAGTGAAAACCAACCAGGGTGGTGATGTCTAATCCAAATCCCACATTTGAGAAGTTGTGCAGCGCCCAATGTGTGCGGACATTCCGTGAGTATGTGAGTGCTGTTATTTTAAAGTAAAATAAAATTACTCCTTTCTTCTTTTACTTCATGTATATTGTTTTTGCAGTTGGCTAATGAGGTGTTCCAGCGTCAATATTTATTAAGTTGTTTGAGCCCAAGCGAGCAGAGTGTGAGGTGCTTCTTTTAGCGCAGGCGCGCTGTGAGAAATACTGAGATGCAGGGAAGGAGTCTGGAACTTCTGGGGCAGACTGACCGAGTCTTACTCCTGGTGACAGGGCTGGGGCCCGAGCCTGCTTCACTCGAAACCCATGAAAGGGGGCTACACAGAGCAGACCCTTATAAAGAACGGAGGCGGAGAGTGTGTTAGGAAGACACCCCACCGTGGCTGCTAAGCCAGGCACCGTTCCTGCCCTCGGGGGGGACTGGTGCGCAGCCGAGCACACGCTCAGAATTGCTGATCCAAGCACGTGATTTTGTTCCGTGGGCTTCTGCCTTCCCTGCTGCACGGTCACCACCGGGGACTCAGGGATCCTCCCACCCGCAGAGCGCCTGCTGTCTGGGGAGGCTCTGGGGCAGCTGATGGCAGCCTTGACATTCCCATCCGTCTGCTTCACCAGCTCTGCTCTATCCTGCTCACTTCTCTCCACCCTCCCAGAAACAGATCGAGACCTCGCAGGCCCCCCTACATGCTCAGACACCACCTCCCATCTTCCCCAGGCCTGACAGGCACTGCAGGAAACGTGGACACCCCAAACTTTACAAGGCCTGGCCGGGGTCTGGGCAGAACAGGCTGGCGTGGGACCTCTCTTAGGGCACCAGTGCCCGTCAGGCCTTTCCTCTTCTGTGACCTCCGGCAGACACACACCACCCCCCATGTGGGCCTCAGTTTCCCATATCGGCAATAAGAGTGCCAGTTTGACTTAGCACATCACTGTGTTCCCCTCCTGACACCAGAACCCCCAAGTCCAAGAGCACACCGTGGGGTCACAGCAGGGGAAACGAGAGGCATCCGCCTCCACCAGCCCGCGGAGCCCCACTGCCCTCTCTCCTCCCAGGGCGGCTCCGTCACTCGGCCTGGCACCCAGGAAGCAGCTGCGCTTTGTCCCCACCCACTAGTCTGTGCCTCCTGAGGACAGATCAGCCCTGTTCACAGTGAGGGCCCCTCAGCCCAGGACCCACATTCTAAGGTCACAGGGGGCAGAGGGGGTAGAGCCAGCATTTGCCCCTGACCCTTGGACAGCCAGCCACAAGCTCTGCCACGACCTGCGAGGCGTGCGGCCCCCACCCACTCGTTCTCAGGTCCTGCCCGCCACGGGCCCTCGCTGAGCTTCCCCGACGCCACACTGCCTGACGTCGGGACCATCTTCTCTGAAGGTGGCAACTGTCAGACAGAGAGGTTTCCCAGGGAGTCATTTCTGCAGCTCCTCACAAAGGCGGGGCTCTGAAATGTTCCTTTAAAAAAAAGTTCTTCCACGAGGGGTTGCCATGAGAGAGGACGTGGAGCTCATTGTACACATTCCTCAACTGAACCCAGAGGGGACAGCCGGCCGGCCCCTCCACGGCGTCTCTGCCCGGCCCCAGGCCACTGGGCTGAGCTCATGCAATTTTGGAGACATTGTTGACTCTGCAGATGGTTCCTGCATCTGCCTTTCGGAATGGGGGGGCTTCCTCTGGGGCTGGGGGAGAGCTGCGCTGTCTGCTTTCCTTCCCTTCTCAGACACGCTGCGGGGCCCTGGGGCTGCTGGAAGCTGGTTTCCATATCCACTCTTAGAGCTGACCAGGTGGACAAAGGCCCACTGTGTCCATGGCCCAGGGAAGGCCCGGTGGTCCTGCTGCGATTTCTGTGTTCTCAGCAAGGACACCCACAATGGACACGGCACTGAATCATCAATCACATCAGCCCAGCCTTTCCCTGGCCTGACCCCCAGCTGGTCCCCACAGAGGTGCCTGGAGACCACATTTGAATTCCCACGGCTGGCTCATCTACGGAGTGCTGTGTGACCTTACACAAGTTACTTGAGCTCTCTGAGTCTCAAAGGTCATTTCCTGGCTTTATAGAGAGGAAATAAATGTGCCTTCCTACCCAAAATTAGAGTCATTCCACGGGAGTTGGGGAATGGGGAAGTGGGTCAGGGAAATGAGTCCACTGTGGTTTTTTCTCCTGGGTTGGGCACTCCTGGGCATGGCTGGGCTTCAGCACGGGCTTCCTGCTGAGGAAGGGGCCTTTGCCATGGCGCCGAGCCCTGGAAGAGAAGCTAGAGGCATGCAGGGAATGGAGCAGGTGTGCAGAGACCCTCCAACGAGGGAGCAGAGCGGCAAGACAGAGGTCAGGAAGGCCCCAGGGGCCCAGGCCTGTCTTCAAACCTGCGGGAGCCTGTCCCCAAGCAGGGGACCCACAGGACAAAACGACATCAACATGCAGGAGCTCCCAGAGGAAGATGCTCTGTTCCACAGCAGGAAGGAAGCACCGTCTAGCATCAGAGCAGTGTGGAGCGGGGAGAAGTGGGCTTGGGGTTTGTGTCCACCTCACCCCATTTCTCGGGTGTTCGACTGCAACTGGACCTGCTGGTGCACGTGAGGTCCTTGCCAAAGTGGCTGTGGCTCGGGTCCCGTAGGGGACATCGGTGCTGACACAGATACTGTGGAGGGAGAACAAGTCACCCCTGGCGTTTTCCCCTGAGACTCGGACAGGGTGCCAGTGCCGGCCCAGGCTGACGGTGCTCCATGACGGCGCTCAGGCAAATGAGCCACAGATGCCAGGGACTGAACACCCACCCCACCCACTCCCAGGAGCCTGTGCCCCACCCAGACTCTCAGAAGACATTCAACAAGTGCGTGTATGTTCTCGCCCAGATTCTAGACACGGGGTTCTGCCAGGAGTAAGAGACACTGTCCCTGCCCTCAGGACGCTTCCTGGCCAGGTTGTATGAATGGCTGCAGATGGGGGGGCCCCAGCGCGCACCGGGACAGAGAGGCTGGGCAGGTGAGGCAGCAGGATCAGTACCGCCCTGGGCCTAGCGAACGCTTTGATGATGTGCGGGGTAGGGGTGCTGAGGCTGGAAGGGGTGAGGGCCCTCACTCCCCATCTCCTGCAGATACGCCTGGGCAGCAGCCCTTGGCCCCCAGGCTGTCAGACTTCCCAGCCTTCCACTGGCCAGGCTGCCCATGTCAGACACGAAGGCCCCCACCCGTCAGCTGTAGGCTGGGCAGGAGGGGTAAAGGGGGCAAGTGGGCATATCACGTGCCCATCAGCTGGGACAAGCATTGCCCCAGGCTTTCTCCACAGCCCACTGGGTGGCACCTCTCGGGACCTGGAGGGCTCCCTCCGCCATCTCCTACCACGCGCTGAATCCTCCCCGTCGCCTCTGAAGAGCAGTCTCTGCCGTGGCAGCAGCAGGTCCCGTTCTGTCCCCCTCGCCTCCAACTCTCACGGAGGTTGACTCAGGCAGACCTCCACGTCAGCCCGCGGTCCGTGAGCCCAAGGTGCACATACCGTGTACATGAGCTGCAGGAAGGCTTGCATGAGGGGCCAGCCATGCCAGCTGGCCTGTACCCAGCAAGCATTCAGTAGGTGCACAATAAATGTCACACACACTCACTGCCCCTGTCCCCTCCATTTACAGGGCCACCATTCCAACGTTTACCCGATTCTAACAGTTAGTGATGTCATCTTTTGCACACGTGCCCTTCAAAGACTGCCTTTCCCTCTCCCCCTGATGACCCTGCATAGGCGCACAGGCGGGTTAGGGCGCCTAACCTGTGTCAGCTCCCCTGTGTCAGCACCCCCGCCACCGCCCCTGCCTAGACGCCCCTGAATCCTGCAGGCCTCCTTCAGCAGATGTGGTTTCTACAACCTACACCAGCCTGAGCACCTTTTTTGTTTTGGACTTAATATCTGCCTGCCCCCCTACCTCCTCCACCCTGTGCCCGCATGTGAGCGAGGCTCTCAGCCCTGATGCCCACTCCATGCACTGCCGGCCCGGAGGTGAGGAGAGGGCAGGACCAGGGAGAAGGTCCGCGGGGGAGCTGAGACCTCACTGCAGCCCCCACAGCTGGGAAGATGGGATCCCAGGCTCTCCGAGAGCCCGCACTCCCGGTGTCTGCAGCCAGGGCCCCAATTCTCCACGCAGCCATCTTCCTGAGAAGCCAGATGCTCTGCTGCCTGCCTGCCTGGACTTCATCAGAATTCAGCAAAAGGGACATAAATAAATAAAGGAAACTCTGCTTCGCTCTTTCCTCCTAACGATCGCCAACATGCAGGCGCTTAAAGAGACAACATTTTTCCAGGAGGAACAATGGGCGAGAGGCGGCCAGACCGTGGAAGAATTTTCTGTCAGATATCATTGTTAGCTGCATTTTTTAAAAAACCAACCAAAGCAGGGGGGACGTCATTGAGATTTCTATCACACCCAGGAGGCCTCCTGCATTTCAACGTGTGTTTATTTGTTTGTTCTTGTCAATACGTTTGTGTCTGAAATTTTTAACACGCTTGCTTGCAGCTAGAAAAATTCCCCTGTCGGAGGGCAGCGTTTGAAAACACGATCTTTTTAATTTCTTTCAGCTGGGCTCCTATCGCTAGATCTGCGTTTAATATGGTAATATGGATTCCGTATTCGCGGTCCTGCCCGCCCCCAGCTCTGTGTGGCTGATCAGCCTGTTGGACAAGTGGGATTGTTCATGCTCAGAGCGGTGAGCAGCGCTCCAGGCCAGGCTGGCTTCAGACATGCGCCCCTCACCTTGTAGGCAGAGCCCCCGGACCCGTTAGTCCTTCTTGGGCAGAACCCCCATGGCCACAAGGATAAACTTCAAGGAACACTGTGCAGGGCCAGCAGGGTTTTCCCAGGGGACATAAGGCAGGGAGTCCAGGGACCGGAGGGCTGTCTGGCTCCTCACTCTGTGCAGTGTGACTTCAGCATTCCTCTCGCCCTCTCTGGACGGTACTGGAGCAGTCAAGGGCAGGTCCGACTAGGAGCAGGAAAATCACTGAGAAGGGCAACCGGCCCAGATCTTTTGTTTAAGGATCTCTGGTGATGCAGGACTATCAACCACCCAGACTCACCTCCATAGACTTTGGAGATGTCTGACCAGCCCCACAGTGAGCCAGGGGTCAGCACGAAACAGGCCAAGTCTGACCTCCATGGAGGTGGGTCCTCGGCTCCCACTGGCCCTCCTCCTCACCTTTGTGGTCCGGATGAGGCCACAGAGGCCCAGACAGGGTTTGCCACCTCACTTGCTCAAGCTATAGGCTTCCCAAATAAAACTCAGAGAGCCCAATTCAATTCTCATTTTACATAAGGAACAAATAAAACTTTAATATAAAGATGTCCCAGGTATTGCATGGGATAGACTGACCCTATAGAATTTTCATTGCTTATCTGACATGCAAATTTAACTGGAAGTTCTGTTTTTGTTTTGACTGAATCTGGCAACCCTACCAGACACAGAGGATATAGGCACCAGCGCTGGGACCAGAGCCCAGACCCCAACCCAGCCCTCACCTCTTTCTCCAGCATCTTCCACCACCACCCCTTACGATGACCTCTGTCTGCAAAATTGTGCAGGGACCGAGGTCACTACAGTAGTGGTTTGGAGGAATTGTCTTCATCCTCCTCAGCTGTCAGCTCTTAAAACTCTGGAGCCAGAAGTGGATTCTGAACAAATCCAATGGCTCTTTATTCATCTTGGTGGCCCTCCCAGGGGCTAAAATAGGTGCTAGCATGCTATAAGCATCAAGAAAGATTTATTGAATGAATGAATGAATGAATGAATAGGAGAGGGGCTGAGCTGCAATCCCTCTGATTGGCTCTTAGGAATGGAATTTATGGAGCCATGGAGGATGCTTGCATGAGTGGAATTTTCCCACTAGGAGCAGCATCAGGGCTCCCTGCATTCTCCTCCCAGGCCTCAGGAGCTGAGCAACAATAGACACAGGTTCTCTTCAATGAGAGTCTGATCAAGGATGGGGGGAGCTCTGTCCTGGGTCAGCCCTGTGCCTGAGCCCCCCTGCCCACCCCACCCCCCAATACTTCCCTGTCCTGGCCCAGTCACTGCTTTGCAGAATCGATAGAACCACTGAAGCAGAAGAGGGTGGGGGCAGGAGAAGGTTGCGAGTGAGCACTGGGCCGTGTCCTAAAGTGCCAGCCAGATGGCCATCTGTGCAGTTTGGCCTCCCCAGGCCTGCTGGGGAAGGAAGTATGCAACCGAAGCCAGATGAGGGTGGGGATCCAGCCAAGTGCCTCTCTGCAGGCTCCTCTAAGCACATGCCACTTCCTCACCCAGCAGACGTACGTGAGCGCGTGCATGTGCGCACTCATTTTACACACAAATTCTACTCGGTCATCCAGCTGGTCAGGCTGATGGATCTTGGGGGGAGAAGGGTGGAGAGGGCAGCTTCTCTACTCAGACCCACCCAAGGTCACAGCCCACCCTCTGAAGTATGAGGAATGCTCAGAGGACTTTCCAGACACCTCCTGAGCCCTGGACACTGCTCATAGTGGTCAGAGATGAGTGAAATATGGAAGAAGATGCCCCAAAGATAGGATAGTATCATGGGATCACTCAGAACTCAAGAGTGGGAAGGTCTGGTTCTTTTTGGGATCACCTGAGCTCCCCAGAGAAACCTATAACCCCTTCTTCTTTTAGACCTAAGTTTCCACATCTATTGTGGAAGACCACCTGTTGTTTTCACTAGCTGATAAGCATAGACAGAGAACCCCCCCCCCCCCGAAGGTTGGGTGCCTTTGAAGCCCTAGCAAAGGTCGGAGCTAGGCGCCACCTCTGTTTGTCCAGACAGTGGTAGCTGAAGTAACTTCCCCATTTATTATTATGTAAATCCTTGCTGATGGGCTAGTCTGCCTGTTGCCTGGGTCGCCTGCCTACGGGCTATGCTATGGGTGTATCCCAGATCAATAAAAGCTTGGTGAGCCCTGAGCACCAGTGGAGGTCCTTCCCCTTGAGTTGGACTTGCCCGCCTGGCCCCCCAATATTTCCAATTATCTCTTGTCTTTTCTCTTTCATTTGTGTGCGGCTCCGCTTCCAGGTCCTGAACCCTGAACCACGCGGGACGTGGAGGGAAACACACTCAACAATCTATAAAATGGAAAAGATCCTGCCCACCTTATTGGAAAAGAAAGCTCCTTGGAGGCTAGAAAGGGCCAGACAGAACTCACAGTCTCTGCTTAGAAAGGAGTCTTTTCTATTTTCGTTGGCTGTGCTATGTGTCCACACAGCCCGGGGTCCAGTGCTGTGCAGAATGGACCCAAAGAGCTCAGATGCTAGAGAAGTTGCTACAGGCTGGTCTCATGTGTCGCACCAGCCTGTCACCTCCCTGGTTCTGCCCATTGGATCTCTATTAATGTAGCCCCTGACTCTCACAGAACTCACGGTCAGCTCCAAACCTGTGCCTGTTTCCACGCTCTGCTGCTAACATTCCAGCCCTTGCCTGGGTGGGCCAGGGGCCACAAGGTGCCCTGTTCCCAGGCCTTCAAACATCCTCTCTCGGAGGGCACCTCTGCCAGACCTGGTTGAACCATGTTCCTGAGCCAGGAGAGGATTAGAGGCCCCCACTGCGCCGGAGCTGGGGATTTGGCACAGAAAACCCTTCCCTTTCAGCTGGGCAGAAAGGAGAGGGAACGGAGCCAATGGCCCCAGGGCTTCCTGAAGAAACTTCGCCTCCTGTTTCCTAAGCTCCTGCTGATGGAGCAGACTTCCCCAGCCCTTAGTTACCCTGCAACCCGGCACCACATGGGCCATAGGGGCCAGCCTCGGGGCGGGGGGGGGGGCGCCGCGGGCATGGACAAGGCTCCCAGCCCAGGTTACTTCCCCCACCTCACCACCCACCCAACCTGCTGGTGGCCTCCAACCAGTCCCTTCCTGAGGCTTTATCTCCTCTGTTGTAGAGGTTGTAGAATGGAGCAGGGAAATAGGGCTGGTCCAGTGAAACATCGGAGCTGAATGGGTCTTAGAGAAGGAGATTCTGTGTGGAGAAAGGGCACCAGGCATCCCTCCTTTCTTATCTCCTCTCCCTCCAGCACACTCACTCTTGCACACAGGCCGTACCACCCTAAGGTGAACTCTGGTTCCCGGCCTTGATCGAGCCAGTAAACCAGGCTCACATGTCAGAGGACAGAGGAAACCACCTTGAAAGGCCCTCCACAGCCAAGGCTGGCACAATGTGAGCAACAAGATAAATAATGAGCGCGTCCAATTATAACTCATAAATAAATATTCACAAGTCCATATGGTTATAAATAAATAACTGAATAAGTAAATTAATGAGGGCAGCTCTTCCTATGGAAGAATTCCAAATAATAAATGTTGGATGAATGAGGGAAATTTAAAAATTCACCTTTACAACATCACAAGAATAATTATTGCAGGCAAGATGCTAAAAGGAATGGGTTAAAGTTTGAAGAGAAACAATATTTGAATTGTCACCAAGTGTCTCCCCCAAGATATTTATCATCTATGAAGGGGTGGGGAGACACCGTGATCTGCAGTGAGAAACCCATCAGATGGCACCTTAACCAGAACGTCAAGGTTAACATCAGTAATAAGACATATCGACATCACACGTGCCTGATGCACTGAGAAAGGCACATCCCTCAGATGGCATTCGTGCCCAACATACATAATCTCAATCTCATCGCGAGGGGAAGAGACAAGCACAGATTGCGGGCCTCCTGCAAAATAACTGCTCGGCCCTCTTTCAGGCCGTCACGGTCACTGATCGGGAGGGATGGACACATGACAGCTAAATGACACGTGGGCTCCTGGACCGGATCCTGCAACAGGAGAAGGACATTAATGAAGAAACCTAGTGAAATCTGCATCAAGTCTGGGGTTGATTAGCAGTATTTCCCAACATTAATTTCTTGGTTTTAATCATCATAAATTATCTAAGATGCTAACGTTAGAAAAAGCTAGGAGAACGATATTCAGGAACTATTGGTACTATATTTGCAACTTTCTTATTTAAAATAAAACATTAAAAATAAAATATCAGCCCATATTCCATTCTTGGGGCTCTTCCTTGGTGCCAATCAACAGACTACAGTGGTTCCTCCCAGGAGTCCATCCCTTAATAAAGGGTAGGGCCTCTTTGCCAGGTGTTTATGTCTTCAATATCAGTGCATCCTCACCATCACCCTCTGAAGGAGTTATTAGTAGCCCCACTTTGCAGATAAGGAAACTGAAGTCCAGGGGCACCAAGTAGAAAGTAGAGGCACCAAAAGCCCATCTAAATACAGTCTGTCTGATGCAGCAACTCAGAGGAGGGAGGCCTTTGCTCAAATGCGGGAGCTCACAGAGCAGGTTGCAGGCATATGACAGGGCATCAAGGGTAATGCCTTTTGGTCCTTTGGAGCATGGCATTTAGATGGCACCTACCCTAATCCAAGCACAAAGCTGGTCCTTTGACAGTAGGGTGGTGGTTAAGAACAAGCTTCTAGATGGCCTGGGTACAAATCCCAAGCTGGCTACTTATTTATGGTGTCCTTTCAAACGTGACTTAATCCCTCTGTGCCCAAGTCTGCTCCTGTGTAAAATGAGGCGAATATTTAGTGTTTACAGCCTGGCTCTAGCAGTCAAGGACCACGAACACTTATGCACACTCCATAAGTGTTCACCATCACTTTTGTCTTCACTCTCGGCCGCTGTCCTCAACCACCTGCAAAATGCCATCTTGCTGAATGGATTTCTCTAAGCTAACCGTTGAGAAAAGGCCCAAGCAAAAGCTAAGAGGGCGCTGGAGTAAGAAGCAGAGAGGGGCGTCACCTGGCTGTCATTATCAACTGAAAATCCTAAACTGGGTAACGGCCACCAGTCACCTATGGGCACTGTAGAATTTCAAAATGGTAAAGTAGGAAAAGAGCTCCAGAATAATCCAATCCCCTATGTTTTTATCAATTTGAATTTTATATAATTTTTTATAAGTAATATTTGTTTATTGTTTCTTCCAATATTATTTTGTATTAATTTCAGGTGTGTAGCATAGTAATTAGATAATTATGTACTTTACAAAGTGTTTCCCCGGAGATTTCAAGTACTCACCTAGCACCATTCATAGTTGGTGCTGGGTGAGTCACTTTACATCCCATGACTATTTTGCAACTACTAATTTGTACTTCTTACCGTAACCCCTTCACCTTTTTTACCCAGTCTCCCAACTCCCTCCCCTCAGGCAACCATCAGTCTTTTCTCTGCATCTGAGTCTGTTGTAGTTTGTTTGACATAGGGGTGCATATATCCTCTCCAATTAGTCGTTGGGGATTCTCCAGGCATATGTATACCCAGAAGTAGAATTGCTGGGTCATAAGTCAGTTCTATTTTTAATTTTTTGAGGCACCTTCTCACTATTTTCCATAGAGGCTACATCAATCTGCATTCCCACCAACAGTGCACAAGGGTTCTCTTTCTCCACATTTTCACCAGCACCAATTTGTTGATTTATTGATGATAGCCATTTTGACAGGTGTGAGGTAACATTCCATCGTGGTTTTAATTTGCATCTCTCTAATGATTAATGATGTGGAGCATCTTTTCATATGTCCATTGGCCATCTGTATGTCCTCTTTGGAAAAATGTCTATTCAGGTCCTCTGCTCATTTTTTAACTGGATGCTGAGTAATATGAGTTTTTTATAAATTTTGGATATTAACCTTTATCACTGGCAAATATCCTCTGCCGGTCAGTAGGTTGCCAGTCAGTAGGTTGACTTTTCATTTTGTTGATGGTTGTAGCTTTTTAGTGTGATGTAGTCTCATTGGTTTATTTTTTTCTTTTGTTTTCCTTGCCCAAGGAAATATAGTAGAAAAAATATTGCTAGGATAAATGTCGTAGTGTTTATTGCCAATGTCTTCTTCTAGGAGTTTTATGGTTTGGGGTCTTACATTTAAGTCTTTAATTCATTTTGAGTTTATTTTTATTCATTTTGTGTTTTATTTTTTTAAGATTGCTGTGCCTATTCTGGGTCTTTTGTGGTTATATATAAATTTTTAGAATTGTGTTAAATCTATAGATTGCTTTGGGTAGTATGGACATTTTAACAATGTAAATTCTTTGTACCCATAAGCATAGTATATGCTTCCATATATTTGTGTCTTCTTCAATTGCTTTCTTTACTGTCTTATAATTTTATTTTATTTTATTTTATTTTATTTTATTTTATTTTATTTTATTTTTGTTAATTCTCACCCAAGGATATTTTTTCCATTGATTTTTAGAGAGAGTAGAAGGGAAGGGAAGAGGGGGAGAGAGAAAAAAAAACATGGATGTGAGAGAAAACCATCAATTGGTTGCTTCACACACGCACCTGGACTGGGACAGGGAGCAAACCCAGTCAGGGCATTGGGAATTGAATCTGGGACCCTTCAATACTCGGGTAGACAGTAACCATTGAGCACACTGGCCAAGGTGTCTTACAACTTTCTAAGTACAAGTCTTTTACCTTTCTGCTTAAATTTATTACTGAGTGGAGGTTTTTTTAATGCAAGTGAAAATGGGATTGTTTTCTTTGTTTCTCTTTCTGATAGTTCATTATTGGTATATTAAAATGCAACCAATTTCCAAATATTTATATCCTGCTACTTTACTATATTTATCAATTCTAGTAGTTTTTTGTGGAATCTGCAGAGTTCTCTGTATATAATATCATGTCATCTGCAAATAATGACAGTTTTACTCCGTCCTTGCAATTTGGATGCCTTTTATTTCTTCTTATTTGATTGCTGTGGCTAGAACTTCCAATTCTATGTTGAATAAGAGTGGTAAAAATGGACATGCCTGTTTGTAAATATCCCCCTTTATGTCTATCAATATTTGCTTTATTTATTTAGGTGCTCCTATGTTAGGTGCATACATTTTTACAAGGGTTATATCTTCTTATTGGATTATTCCCTTTATCATTATACTAGAGGCCTGGTGCACCCATTCATGCACATTGAAAGGAAATTAATTAGAAGGTGGCCAGCGGGGCGCAACTGGGGGAGATGGGCCGGACACACCCTGGAGCCAACCTCCTGTGGTCTCTCCCCGGCTGGCCGCACCTGGGATGGCACCAGGTCTCGAAGGGCATCTGCGGAGTGAGCGAGGTCCTCTGGCAGGTGGGGTCCCTCAATCTGGCCTGCGGGATCGGGCTGAAACCGGCAGTCCGACATCCACCGAAGGGTTCTGGAGTGCAAGAGGGCACTCTGTAAAGTTGCTGTTGCTCAGCAGCTCCTGCGTTGAGCATCTGCCCTCTGGTGGTCAGTGCACATCATACCTACCAGCGTTCGGTCAATCGCTTAGCCTTTTATATATATACTAGAGGCCCAGTGCACAAAAATTTGTGCACTCGGTGGAGGGAGTCCCTCAGCCCGGCCTGTGCCCTCTCACAGTCTGGGACTCCCCGGGGGATTGGGCCTAAGCTGGCAGTCAGACATCCCTCTGGCAGCCCAGGAGCCCTCAGGGGATGTCCACTTGCCAGCGGGGAGCAGGCCTAAGCTGCAGTCGGACATCCTTAGCACTGCTGAGGAGGCGGGAGAGGCTCCCGCCACCACTTCCATTTTATTTAGTTATCTTTCTGGCAATTTCCCCTGTTCTTTCATTTGGAAACATGTTTCTTTGTCTCTCCATTTTGGCTGCCTTCCTGTGTTTGTTTCTGTATATTAGGTAGATCTAATGTCTCCCAGTCTTGGTAGGGTGGCCTTATGTAGTAGGTGTCCCGGGGGCCCAAAGGCACAGTTTCCCTATTCACCTGAGCCAGGTGCTCCAGGAGTATCCCTTGTGTAGGTTATGTGAGCCCTCCTGCTATAGCTGAGTCTTGATTGCTGTTGGCACTTCCATGAATGGGGTCAACCCTCAGGCTGGTTTACTGTGAGGACTGGCCACAGCCACAGTGTGCAAGCTGCTGTGCAAAGGCTGACCCTATGAAGGAGATTTTGCCCCAGCAGGGTCAGAAGCCTGTCAAAACCTCCCTTTGGGTTTACTGCTTGCAGTTTAAAGCCAGCCACCAGGTATGTTGGTTTTGGGGCCTCATAGGAGAGACTCTGGTGCTAGTCAATGTCAAACACTGCCTGTGACCAGCCCTGGGCTCTCTGTTAGGAGCCACAAAGCAAACTACAGTTGGCAGTTGCCTGTGCTGGGCCTGGGGACACATGGGAGGGGCCAAGCTGTGTACCAAGACTGGCTGCCTCTAGGAGTGGGATTGGGGCAGGTCAGCAAAAGGCTCAAGGCACCCCAAGACCTGCCCCTGCCTGCTGGCTGCCCATTAGTCTCAGCCACCGAAAGAGCCTCAGGCAGCACATGAGTTGTATGAAGTGCATTCTCAGGGAGTCACCAGGTGAGGGTGAGTAGTTCACCAGGTTAATACAGATTTAAATTCAATACCAGTGCTGGGTCTGAGGCCACTCAGTGAAAGTCTCAGCATACACCAAAGCCAACTACCACCCACCTGGGGCCTGTGGAAAACCCAACCCCCTATTAACTTGCATGTGGTCCACAGGCAGAGGTAACCAACTTCCCCAGGCATGACCAACCTTTAAGGTTAATTTTTAAAAGAGAAAGAAGAAAATGGAGAGGAAGAAGAGAGAGGAGGGGAAGAAAAGTTGTCATCTGATTATCTCACCAAAGAATCCTAAAATCCCTGAAATTTTGACTATGATTCAGAATGCTACTGAACATCAAAATCTAGGCAATGTTTGGTTACTACTGGCTCTATAAAAGCACAATTTTTTAAATGCATGAAATGAATAAAAAAAAAAAAAGCCGAGCCTCATGTTTGCAATCCTAAATATGGAATTGCTATGAGCACTGGTTCTCTTGAGTGTTGTGGTCTCTTAAATATCAGAATTCTCATCACCTTGATCAAAACCAATCAATGACTTTCTCCAGGTCTATATGTGGGCACTTCTGTAGTAATCAGGCTGATTAAACTGATTATAGGACTGCAGACATCCATACTTTTGCATAACTAATAGGTTGGTTTTAGCTACAATGTTTTGAGGATGTACATCTTGCATCCAAGTATATGCAGACCTCCTGCCACAAGTGCCAAGAGTCAGCCTCCCGGGAGGATACAAGGTACGTATCCTTACGCTCTGTTTTACCTGGGCTTTGCCACAGACTGAGATCTCACCTGCATTTGTCTCTAGCCATTATTTGCTTCAGTGGCCTGAGCTATAAAGTGGGAAGTTTGAGTGAGGTCAGTAGTTTTCAACCCTTGGTGCATATTAGTACTACCAGAGAAAAAAATTTAAAAATACCATGCCCCTAATTAAGTCAGAATATCTGGAGTGATCCCAGTTATCAATCTGCTTTAAAAACATATCCGGGAATAGCTCCTTTCAAGGGCCTGATAAATTAAATGGCACCATAATAGTTCTCCCATGGTATAAGCTTATTAAGGGTGCTATAACAAAGTACCACAAACTCAGTGGCTTAAAAAATATAAATTTATTATTATGTAGATCTGAGTTTAGAAGTCTAAAATGGGTCTCAGTGGGCTAAAATCAAGGTGTCAGCAGGGCTGCATTCCTCTAGAGAGTATAGGGGGAAAAATCATTTCTTTGCCTTTTCCAGCTTCTAGAAGCCACTGCTTTCCTTGGCCCATGTTTTCCTTCTTCCATCTTTAAAGCCAAAAATATCAGGCCAAAGCCTCTCACACTGCCACCTCTCTGGTTCTCTCTTCTTCTTCACTCTTCTACTTTTGGGCCCATCTGGATAATCCAAGATAACCTTATTTCAAGCCATCTTACTTCCCCTTCGCCATATAAACTGACACATGACTCGCAATCTTAATTCCCTTTTGCCATATAACCTAACATATTAATTAGTTTCAGAGATTAGGACATGGACATCTTTGAAGGATCATATTCTGTCTTCCACAAGATCTAAAACAATTAGGAAAAAAACATGGAAAAAATATGTAAAGCCACTGTTTTCAGACATTGGACAATAGTCTACACAATCCCTGAGAAAAAAGAAACAAAGGAGGTGAGCCCGGTGATTCCAAATATTTCTGCCCAGAGGCACTTACTGGACTTGGCAAAGTTTCAGGAGAATCCACGCAGAGCAAGTAGTCTGCATGAGCTGAGGAGATGGTGATGAGAGTTTGAGAAGGCTGACACTGCTGGGCTTTGTGGGACAGAGAAGTGAAGAGGAAGGATCTGTGCAGAAAAAGAGCTCCAGCAATCTACACAGGTATCCCCTGCGTCTGACTGAACACTCAGCTGTGGGAGTGTAGAACGATACTCCATGAGGCCAGAGAGAGAACAATTACCAGAGAAGGAACAACTACTGGGAAAATGCCAGCTAAACAAATACTGAAGGTCAGCGGGGTTGAGGACATCTGAGTTCTAACCAAGGAGAATAGAGAGACCTCATTGAGTACTCAGGGCTTTCAGAAGAATTAAGGGCACACCTTCATAGTATGACTAAGCCAGCCCCAGAGTAAAGGCTGATCTAGATACCGCTTCCATGCTTATAAACAGTCTCATGAATATGAGGTGATCTGAAGGCAAACTAACTAGCTTTCAGAACACTTCGTGCACTGCATGGAAGAAAACAAAGTCCAGATACTCAACAACCTCACACGTAATGTCCAGCATCTAATAAAAAAATAACCAAACAAGCAAACGCAGAAAAATGTGACCTAGTCAATAAAATAAATTTATAGAATCAAGCCCAGAAATTACAGAGCTAATAAATTAGTATAGAAAAACTTTAAAGCCGCTATTATAAATATTTTTAAGGGTTTAAGAGAAACATATGCAAAATAAAGAAAGAAAACTATTTTAAAGAAAACCTGAAGCATATAGCACCCGAAATTACAATATCTGAAGTTTAAAATTCGTAGGGCAAGCTCAAGAGCAGATTAGACATTCCAGAAAGAAAATATAAGTACATTTTTAAAAAGGCAAGAGAGACTATCCAAACAAAAATGAGATAAAAAATAGCTAATAAATTAAACAAACCTTCAATGGCATGTAAGACCATATTAAGTTGTCTGTTATATGTGTAATTTGGAGACCCATAGAAAATGAAAAGAACGTAAATATCATTTGCAGAAGTAATACCTGAAAGTTTTCTAAGTTTCATTAAACATATAAATTGGCATGTTAAAAAAAGTCAACAAACCCCAAGGCAGAATAAATACAAAGAATATCACATCAAGGCACTTTATAATCATGTTTTTGAAAACCAGCAACAGCGAGGAAATCTTAAAAGTAGTCAGAGAAAAAATACTCATCATGTATAGGAGAATATAACTAAAAAATTACAAACACTACCTTGCTGAATCTATGCAAGCCAAAGGATAATGGAACAATATCGCTAACGTATAGATAGGAAGGGGGAAATGATTATCAATCTAGAATTCTATATCAAGTGAAAATATCCTTCCAAAGTAAAGGCAAAATGAAGAATTTTCAGACAAATAAAAGCTTAGAGAATTCATTATCACTAGCAGACTTGCATAAGAATTATTAAATACAGCTCTTCTGGCTGAAGGAAAATATCAGATGAAAATGAAGTCTATACAAATGAATGAGGAGTACTGGAAATGTGAACTATGTGGGTAGATTTTTTAAAACTTACGCATTTTTCTCACTTCCTTTAAAAGATAGCTGACTGCTTAAAATAAAAATAGAAATGAATTGCGGGATTTATAATGTATGTGTAAGTAAAGTGTGTGACACCAATAGCACAAAGGACAGGAAGGGAAAGGAATTATTCTGTTGCGAGATTTTTAAATCAGACATAAAGTAGTATAATATTCTTGGAAAGTAGACTATGGTAAGTTAAACATATATATTACAAACTCTGGAGCAATTACTAAAAACATAAAACAGAGGTATAGCTAATAAGCATATAGGGAAAATAGAATGGAATCCTTAAAAATACTGAATTGATACAAAATAAGAGAGGGGGAACAAAGAACAGATGAGAAAAATAGAAAATAAACAGCAAGATGATATATTTGAACCCAATGTATCAATTATCATATTTAATGTAAATTTTCTGAACATTCCAATTCAAAGGCCCCAAACTGACAGACTAGATAAAAAAAGTAAACTACATGCTACTACAAGACATCCACTTTAAATATAAAGACCAGCGGTGAGGCTCAGTGGTTGAACATCGATCCATGAACCAGGAGGTTACTATTCGATTCCTGGTCAAGGCAAATGCCTGGGCTTGGGGCTTGATCCCCAGTAGGGAGGGTGCAAGAGTCTGCGGATCCATTCTCTCTCATCATTGATGTCTCTATCTCTCTCTCCCTCTTCCTTCCTCTCTCTGAAATCAATGAAAACATATGTGAAAGAATAAGTAAATAAATATAAAGACACAGGCAGGTTATAAATGATGGATGGAATAAAATATACCACACAAACACTAATTATAAGAAAGTTCTACTATGTCAATAATACCTCAATAAAAGTAATAATAAATATTTTAATTTAAAAAAAGTTGTATTGACTACACTGATACAAGTAAAATAGACTTCATAAAAAGGAATACATCAAGGGTAAAAAGGGACATTACATAATGATAAGGGGTATTATAATGATAAATAGTAGAACAATTTTATGCCATAATCAACAACTTAGACAAAATGTACAAATTCTTTGAAAAACACAAACTACCTAAACTCACTCAAGAATGAATTTAAGAACTGAATTGCCTATATCTATTAAATAAATTTAATTTGTAGTTATAAAACTTCCCACAAAGAAAGCACTAGACTCCAATAGTTTCAGTGGCAAATTCTATTTTTAAAATAGGTAGAAAAAATACCATGCCTATTAATCTTTCAGAAAACCCTTCCTAACTAATTTTATGAAGTCAACTTATCCTGATACCAAAACCAGAAAAAGATATTAAAATAGAATACCACAGACCAATACTCTTTATGGGGCAAAAATACTTTTTGAGTATGAGCAAATTGTATTCAACAATATACAGAAAGGTAATACACCTGACCCAGTGGGATTTATCCTAGTAATAATGGTCAGTGTAATGTTCCAATATCAGTAAAATCATGATATCTCAATGGAATACCCCCCCCCCCCAAAAAAAAATCTTTTGGCACAATTCAGTATCATTTCTGGTAAACACTCGCAGTAGAGTGGGAATATATGCGTTCACTTCCAGGCCACTGACCCCTGGGCCTCAGAGCATGGTAGCTCTCAGGAATCTGAAACAACCCTTTCCTTCATTCACAGGGAGAGCAACTGAGGCCCTGACACTTTTTCCAGTCACACAGCATCAGGGAGGCCGGACGGGGCCGCAACCAGGGCGCCGGACGCTGGGCCCTCAGGACTGGCAGACACGGGAGAGCAGCCACCACCCATCACCAAGCACAGCAGGTCCCAGCATCACCCCGGGGTTCCTTCTGATTACAAACATTCCCAAACTTACCAAAGGTAGACATAGGACCATTGACGCCACAGGCATACACCGTCACCTAGATTTAACAACTGCTAACATTTTGCACTATTTGCTTCATGTGGGTTTTTTTTTTTTTTGCTGAACTATTATAAAGCAAATCACAAATATGATATTTCACACCTAAATTCTTCAGAATATATTTTCTTAAAAATTAAAGCATATACCTATGTTAATTTCAAGTCATGAAGGCACCTAACAAGACTGTTAATAATCTCTTAAAATCCAGTGCCCACTTGGGTTTGTAACAGATGCTGCTGGCATCGCTCCCTAGGAGGCAGCGCAGCCGCAGTGGGCAGCACCCTTACATGCCAGTGCTTCCCACTCAGTCGCCTACATTTCTATCTGTGGGCAGGTCCGTGCTGCGGGACCCTGCTCTCCTCTTAATGGGGTCCCAAACTAATCAATATTCAGATTTTTCCAATTGTTTAAATGACCTGTGTTTTCAATAGGTCAAAACCGGGAGCCTAAACAATGTATTGGGGGAGGGGGGGAGCAGTCAGGGTTGATGAGAAGGCACCCTCAGTTCTGCCACTTGCCCTGGGCTGCTTGACCAGTGGGATGGCCACCTCTGGCTTCGCCCATTCAGTTCTCAGTCCCTTCCTATAGGAGCCACCCACCCTGATCCTCCACTGAAGGCCCTGAAGGGGCAAGTGAGCCGGGCCTCTGCCATCGGGGTCCCCCACTCCCCTGGCCATGGGTATGTGCTGTGCAGCAGGCTTTGTTCGGGAGTGGGCACAGGGCCCTGGTGAGCCAAGGAGAGCCAGCACCAGGATTTGACTGAGACCATTGGAGAAGACAGGCTGTGAGCCTGGAGCTTCCAGGGCCACTTCTGTCACTGTGTGGGCTCAGCCAGCCTGAGGATGGAGTCCATACAGAGGAACGAAGGCTGAGATGGAAGCTGACAATTCCATACGGTACCAGGTCCAGTCATGCCTGACTCCTGCATGTATGCCGATAATGAGCCAGGCTGAGCTGGATTTCTCTCACTCCCAGACAAAATGCACCCTTTGCTGGGATCCCCTGGTTCCCCAACTCAGTGGCTCTGCCTGCATGGTGCTCAGATGGTCACCCAGGTGCTACAAAAGGCTGCCTTGGACAGATGGAAGACTCACAAGAAAGCTGGCCAAATCCACTCCACCATCATCCCTTGCCTCCTTCCAGCCCGTCTTCCACACGGTCCACAAGAATGGCCTGTGTGCCTACCACCGGCTTTACAGGAAGCAGAGCCTTGACACTGCGGGCGTTATACCCACTATTTCAGCAGGTGTGAGTTCCCTGGAGCTCCACAACACAGAGTGGCTTACACTGTGCTGAGGCCCGAAATGCAATATGAGGCTAGTGAAAGGAGCAGGCCACTTCCCTATGCGTGAGCCCAGTCCACCACCTCCATCCTCCTCCCTTGAGGGGGAATTACATGCTATGGGAGAGCCCGGCCACTTGGGGACTCAGAGGTGCTTCAGAATAGTCCCCTTAGGGGTGCCACGGGCTTCTGCTGGTAGGAATATAGCTACTGCTGGTTGAGCACCTCCTTCTGTGCCAGGCGCTGTGCCAGGTGTCGCACATGGATGCCACTATGCCTTCTGAAGACAGTCCAGAGAGAGGGACCATTGTCCTTATCCAACAATTGAAGACACCCAGGTCTGGAGAACTAAGTGACTTCCCAAGGTCACAAAACATTTGTGATGGCTCTGGCATTCAATTTTAGGTCTGGAAAGCATGCTTTTCCCAGAGTGCCTCTCTTTCCCCACTAACTAAGGGGGTTCAGTAAGTATGCATAGGGTTGTGAACAGAATTCAAACTGTCTACACACTGACCCTCTGGCCAGTGAATTGGAAGGTGAGACCACAAGGACGTCATCCATGTAGACACGGAGCATGTTTAGAGAACCAGGGCTTCCCAAACGGGCTGGGGTTCTGAGCTGGCACCGAGCATCCCTCCACTTCAGTGAGAGCCCTAGGTGTTCTGGCGATGAGGCACTGCTGACAGCTGTGCCATGGGGACCTCACAAACATAGACAACAGCTGTGATACTCAGGCTGAAGGGGAGGAGCAGCAGCATCTCATCAGCAAACAAGGTGAGTCCACGTGGAGGCCCAGGATGGTGGGACCCGAGGAGGTGAAGGGACGTGACTCCTGCCCACAGCCCCAAGTAGAGTGTTTTCAAAGCCAACTAATACTTTCGGGATGTTTTTATCGGTGCCAGGACCATGGGTAGGTGCTGTGGAGCAGGTCACACTCTTTAGGAAAATGAGACATCTTTATTATCATTTCACTGCTCTGCATCATCACTGCCACACAATTGATGAATAGAGCTTTCAAGACATCAACGCAAAGCACAGAGAAGAGATAGCCCGGGGACGTCTTCAAGGTCTGCTGCCAGCGGCCACTGCCTGGTTGGCCAGGGAGCCCCGTGCACCACTCACTCCCCCGGGAGAGCCCTCTGCTGGGCAGGCAGAGCAGCCTTCACCTGGACATGGGGGAAGGCTTCCGGCCCTGGGCTGGGGATCAGAGCACCATGGAAGGCAGATGCCTCCATTTCCTCACCAGAAAGTGGGGATAGTAATTGTATTTTCTCATCGTCTTCTCGTGATGATCCTGTGGATATAAATAATGCATATAAAGTGCTAGATTTAGCTAAAAATGTTCCCGAATGTGCTATGTGTTGTTATTATTCTAGCCTCGTCTGAATGCTGATTCTACCTGCAGAGATCCATAATGACACGGTGTGGGAGCCGGAAGAGCCCGTGGAGGCCCCCAGCCAGTCAAACCCCTTTATTCCACAGACGTAAGAAAAAAGAGACACAGAGAGGTCCCAGCACTTAGGACGGTCACACAGGAGTTAATCTAGAGCCAAGACAAGCTGGAGCCCAAACTAGCAACCCGCTCCCCATCCGCACACTTGGCAGTTCCTCAGACTGCGGACATGGTGAGTCCAACAAGAACTGCGGATTCTTTCTTTTAAAGATTGATTTGGATGTTTTGAGGCGTGTGAAACCAGCAATTTTAATCAATTTTTCAAAATTGCTAATTTCATCCATCCAAGGAACTCACACACAAACAGAAGGGCTGATTGAAATTTAAATGGCGGCGGGCTTGTTAGCGGCAGGCACCAGGCGGGTGTTTTCATATGCGAGCCTGCAACTGCGTCCTGGCCTGGCAGCCAGGCAGCAATCTCCCAGCCACTCGGAGGCATTAAGAATTCAGGCAGCCAAAATGAGAGGCAACAACGCGAAATGATAAAACAAAGACAGATCATTATTAGCGCCAACATGATGTGTTCCTGTGTCCTCCGATCTCATTTAGAGTCCTGCCCGCCGTCTATTGAAACTGTAATTAGGCTGATAGGAACCAGAGGATTAAAGTAACTTTCTCCCCCGAATTGCGGGGATTTCAAATGAGCGAGATGGGGAGGAGATAAACCTGAGAGCGATTTTAATATTCTGGGCTGCAGCTCCCAGACCGCACAGGCTGACAGACAATGGCTGGCTCCTGCCCCAGGCAGACGGGGAGAGATGTGACATGGCTGCCTGCCCCGCCTCGGGTGGCAGGTCCTCTCTCTCCCCAGACACCTGGCCTTCCTTCTTGACACCCCCCACTCCTCCTTCTCTTCTCAGGTCTGACCCAGAAGCCCCTGGCCAACCCATCCCCCTCGCTCCTGCAGCCTCTGCTGGCCGGACCCCCTCCCAGCACAGCCCCCAGCTGTTGTGACATCTCCTGCTGGTCTGGAAGCTCCAGGAGGGCAGGGGCCCCAGGGCTCTCACCTTGGCCTCTGCGCCTTTATTTAGATGCCAGTTTCCCGCCTCACTGGCCCCTCATGGCCACCTTTCTTACCTCTTCTCTCTTTAAACCCATTGGGGCCCACTCCCCCACCTACAGGAGAAAGGCAACCCTGGCAAAGCATTGAAGTCCTTTCCATCTGTGCCCTCCTGCCCCAGGCTGGCACACGGGGACCACTTGCCTACCCTCACATGATGCCCGCCTCACCCCTCTGGCTGGTGCGCACCCTGCTCCAGCCTCCCACTACTTTCTGTCGCAAAATTCTATGTGTCCTATGATATGTTCTGAGAGGTACTAGCCGAAGCCCATGGAAGTCTGTCATTCCCTCCTCAAATGCCCATAGGACCCTGTTCAGACGTGAGCTGGAGCCCTCCTCCAAGCTGTGGCCCTCTGTGGGGGACCATGGGGGACCCTCCACTGGACCTTAAGCTCTGCGAGGGGAGGGCCCCGACCGCAGTCAGCCTCACATTGGTGGAAACCAGTGCTTGGCCAGAAACATGGAATTAAAATTTGTTTCAACACTGACCAGCCTGGACATGGCATTTGGGGCCCCAGGGGCAGCCACGCTGGGGAACTCAGACTGCCCCTCCCTGTACCTGCTTTTCCATGAAGATCTCAACCCAGAGAGGGAATCCTGTGCTTGTGTATGCATGTGCGCACATGTGTAAGAGGGTGAGTGTGTATGGTGTGTGTG